>NC_045775.1:49388239-49688239 GCF_008692025.1 Phocoena sinus | reverse complement strand
GCACCTCTGAATAGAAGTCTCCCTCAGGCCTCTATTTTTTTTTTTTTTCTTTTCATCCCCATCCTTCATTCATGGCCTTGAGAAAGCTCTCCTTAAAGTATGCACAATGATCCTCAAGCACTTGGGATGGACTGGGCCTTTCTGGGTTAAGGGCTCAAGGTTCTAACCCTGCCCCTAGCACGGCTCCTATTCTGCCATAGCACCTCCATGGAACCCCAGGGTAGGGTGAGTACAATATCATATGTTTCTTCAGGGGACAAGGGGTGCTAACTACCCAAAAGTACACTGCCTACTCAGGACATACTGTGCATTCTGAAGACGTGTGAGTGCCCTTCTGGCGTCGTGAAGAAGGTAAAAGCAAGGAAGTGGATTCAATGGACAAACAACGTCCTACTTCAGATTTGGCTACTACATTGTCTTCAGTGAAGTGTTTTTAATGTTCTTGAAGCTTGCAAATAATGAAAAGGGTATTCCCCCATTGAAATCCGAGTAAATATGCTGTAATTGGTTTAGAGTGCCTTTAATACTAGTGTTCTCACATTTTAAAACTCTTTTCTTCCAAGTTTCAATAACATGTTCTTGAAAGATATAGTCTCTAAGTAATTCTTTGTCCTCAAGAAAACACTCAAATCACTTTTCCAAACTGATGGTCTGGCATCCTTCCAGAACTGATTTAGAAGTTATGGCTCACACCCCACGTCTGAGTCTTCTAACCTTGGCATATTCCTTAGTCCCAGGAATAGGGTTGGCAGTTGGGAAGGAAGGCTATAAAAAGAGAGAGCTGCTTGTATCTAGCTCTGTTTAGCAAATTTTGCTTTCATGAAAATCCTAGAGAGTCGAAAAGGCATTGCCAAGATACCTACAAGATTTCACTAACCTGTCAGACCATTCCTTGTGCCATCACACTCAAAACAATTAAAATTTGTATAGCGCTTTATAGTTTGCGAACACTTTCATATTCATTGTCTTATTTGATCAATATAATAATCTGGAAAACATGCAGAGTGCATAGTATTACCCCCACTTGATAGGTAAAGATACTGAGGCTTAGAGGAAGTTATGTTCAAGACTACCCAGCTAATTAATGCCTGAGCTGAGGAAGAAACTCGGTCTCTAGGCAGCCTGTTTGGTTCTCTTTCCACTGTACCATGCTACCTCCTGAGAAGCCTTTGGCTCCAGACCATTGGTTTCCAATCTGCTTCTGATGATGGCTAGATTGCTCATAGCACCAGTCATACCAGACCAAAGAGAAGAGATCATGGTTACTGTGAGGAATACCACCTCCAAGGAGAATTCAAGTAGGCATTGGTGGAGATATCAATAGAGGAAAAAGTCCCTTACCCACAGCATCTTAAAACTCCAGCGCGAGCACTCATCATTTTCACTAATGTGCAATTTCTCTCAAAGCTCTTCGGAGTTAGGGGTTTGCTTTGCCTACTGTGAGAAAGGCATCCACCAAGCTAAATTGGGCCCTCAGGCATGCACCCAGCTTTCTCAGAAGCCAATACTGTTTAGATGGAGTCCTTCCATGCACATCTCCCAGGATGGTTTTAGACAGCCTATGAGAATACTTTATTTCCTTTAAAACAAGTAACCTAGAAAATGAAATAACACATATTAGATTAAGCTCGGTCCCATTTGGCTAATTCAGAAGTTAATAGAAGGTCTCTTTTGGTCATCGGTATTGGCAGAGACACATTTAGTGAAACTCTCGTGGGAACCTCACACAGGTACAGTAGCAGCTCTTACCCATAAATTAAGACTGGCACTTAAAGGCAGCTTTTTCCTCTCTAAGAGGGTGCCATTCAGGTTTCTCTTGATAAAGGGCTTGCTTATCAAATTCCCCCCAAAATACAAAGAATAAGAGAGATGGGGCAGGTGAAAGAGATAAGGAGAGAGGCAGGTGCTGGGGTATGGGGGAAGAGTGATATCTTTGAAATCAGAATGACAGAGTAGAAAGAGAAGATGGGCCAGATCACTGACAAATACAATGGTGGTGCCCACTGTGCATGAGGCTTATGGCAACTAACAATTAATTTCACGTCTTTGAACCATGTGCAGTGCCTAGCACGTGGACTGTTTATATTGGAGATTTAATACAGAACACCAATTTATAATCATTCCCTGACAAAAATGTTAACTTTAAAAACCGTATAAGCAATAAAAAATCAAGCTTGGCTATTTCATGACTTTAACCCCAGTCCCTATATTCAAGCAAATATATCCAGAATCAAATCGTTCCCGGAAAACACATTCTATCTAATCATTTCTGTGATCTTCTGTCCTGCCACAGAATTGATGAAGCTATTCCACCTTCCTGACACTTTTCCAGGAATAAGGCTCCTTCTGATAAAGAATAAAAAATGCAGTGACCTCCTCACCTCCTTCTCAAATGCACACTGAACCAACGCACCATGATGAGAAGGCTATTCATATTAGGAACCACTGAATCATTTTATGTCATATTTTTGTATTTATACTTATAAGTAGAGAAGGTCTAGAGATTTCTTTTGTTGTATTATATTACTATTTTTCTCTATTTTGGGTGTCAGAGTAATCACAAAACTAGGTGATTTTTTTTTTTTTTTTTTGCGGTATGCGAGCCTCTCACTGCTGTGGCCTCTCCCGTTGCAGAGCACAGGTTCCAGACGCGCAGGCCCAGTGGCCATGACTCATGGGCCCAGCCGCTCCGCAGCACGTGGGATCCTCCTGGACCGGGGCACGAACCCGTGTCCCCTGCATTGGCAGGCGGACACTCAACCACTGCGTCACCAGGGAAGCCCAAAACTAGGTAATTTTTAATACTTTTCTATATTTAGGAACCATTTTAAATTAATTGGCCTTTGAAGTTCCTAGGACTTGTTTTAGTACTAATACTTTTAGTACATTAACCACTTTTTAAAATTGTATTTAGTTACTTAGTTTCATCTATTACTTTAATTATTCCTAATTATTCTCAAACAATTTTGGTAATTTATATATTTTTAAAATACTTTCATTTCTCTGAGGTTTTCAAACATATTGGAGCATAACTTTTCACAGTTCTCTTATGATTTATATTGACTCTGAATATATTCAAAAATTCATGCTCCCATTTCTAATTTTGTTTATTAAAACTGACAGGGTTTTATCAATCAGTAAAATAATTTACAAAATAATTTATTGTTACATATGTAAATATACTGAATATTAATATATAAATATAATTTATATGCACTTATAAATATTATATTATTACATAAGTAAAATAAAAGTTTTTCCTAATACCTAGAGATAATCACTTTTACTATCTTAAGGTTTCTGATTCATTGTTTTTATCTTTATTACTCACTTTCTCATGGTTTAGTACTTGTTTAATTTCTAGAGTTTTACTTTCAATTCATTTGTAATTATTTTTTCTTTACTTCCCCCAAGTAAATGAAATATTGAAGGCTACTACTTCACCTCTGAGTATAGCTTTGGCTGACTCTCAGAAGTTTTGATATGTTGCATTCTCGTATTTACTGTTTACTGAATCATACACAGTTTTATTTTTCAAGCTGTTTGGGCCATAAGTTAGGTTCAATTGTCTGAAAATACAAAAGTAATCTTTTCTAAACACTATATAATAGCCAGAAGAGAAAGTAAATGTTCATTCTTAATAATATTAAT
Source organism: Phocoena sinus (assembly GCF_008692025.1). Taxonomy (NCBI): domain Eukaryota; kingdom Metazoa; phylum Chordata; class Mammalia; order Artiodactyla; family Phocoenidae; genus Phocoena; species Phocoena sinus. The sequence goes on along the minus strand of NC_045775.1, from coordinate 49,684,588 downwards.
TCCAATAAAGAGGAGGATCCTTTTTACCCTTATCCATTACTTATTAGCATCTCAGTTTTCAGTCAAGTAGTTTTCAGTTCTGTCGACATGCACGTTGATACGTTATCCTACTTTGATTCCTGGGGAGTTTGGAACTAAGTTCTAGAGTACAGAAATTAAGAAACCAAAGACTTCAAAGAGAATTTGCTATGTATAATATTTTTACTAAAACTCCCAATGAAAATTTAAAAATGGACCAACAATTTTCACATATTCTTACAATAAAGAAGGGTAAGGTTGTTTTAAATAGAGGAATGTAGAGAGGAGCAACAGAAAAAAAGGAAAAATGAAATGAAGGTCTCTTTCCCATGTGGGCATTTATGCCCAAGTGACACAACATAGCTTCAAAATGGGTTCTTAAAATATATGTGAGCTGCTATGTGTTTTTCTTTTTTTCTGCCTTCCTCCATCCTTTCTTTCACTTCCTTTTCTTCCCTCCATCCCTCCCTCCCTTCTTCAATAATGCTCACAAACCACTGTCAGTGAGGAGGGCTGACATCCTTCATTGGATTTGGGGTCTGATTTATGTAAAAGAATCAGCTGTGTCCACCTACTTCCCACTCACAATCTGTCACTATTCTAGTCATTAAAAATAGAGTCTCCATCAATCCCTATATGGAATGGAATCTCTCCTTTTCTCAGCATAAATTCCCTGTCCTAACAGCATAGTCACAATCCAACTAGGAAGCAGGTTATCTCCCTCCCACCCCACTTGACAATGATTGTTATAAAAAATTGAAAGTAGTATAAAACATTGAAACTGCTTAAAAAATCTTGGAAGGAACATTAAACAATAAGTTAGTGAAAGGAAATGGTTTAACTGCAATATGCCATGGAGTCAAACGCCTCTTAGGCACAGAAGTAGCTGTTGAGGAACAGAACTCCAGTAAAAGCAAAGCTGAGGGTTGGCTGACAAGCAGGAAGCTGATCCTACAGCCTCTTCAACCCCAGAACTCTACCACTGGCCAGCACCTCACAGGGCAGCCTTGTAAATAATGAACTCCATTTTACAAATGAAGACTATAAGTATTAAACAGATAAAATGACTTTCCCAAAAGTCAGAGCTGTGATTTGTGTCCAGGTCTTCAGATCACAAACAGCCCTACTACATCTCAGGTATACCTGTTCCACCAGAAAAGATCTATTTCCTGACCCCTTGTGCAAATGCACTTCTCTGTGTCTAGACCTCTGGTCTAAGTGCTGCAGACTCTGGAATGTTCTCTATCCCCACTTTGTGCCAAGTGCCTAAATTCCACGCATTCTTCAGGGAGGGGGCAAGTCTCATCTCTGCCACATGTCTTTCATATGACTTCAGCTTCTCTCTTCCTCTACTCTCCCCTGACTGCAGTGCTGACCCGGCAATGAACCACACTTTGGCTTATGATTGTAAGTGGCTTGAGGGCAGGTGCTGCCGGGTTCCTGCAGAGCGGATAGAGTGGATACAGTGCAGCAGTGATATACCAAAAATCCCAGAAGATTTTAGTTACTGAAAAGCAACGTATGAGGAAAAAGAGAACACTAAAAATGAGAGAAACCAAGAAGAAGCCAGTCAACTACAATCTGTCATCTAAGACAGCCCATCAGGTAGGAACACCTAGGAAACTGTTCAGGGGCAAATATTCCAAGACACTATCTTCCCTTAAGAATTCACTTCCAATAAATCACTCTTTATCTAAAATTCCAATACTTAGCATTGTATCTTTATCCCGCACAAATGCATTGCCTAATGTCAACAAAAACATTCCTAAATGATTATTCTCAGTATCTAGTACTTTCCCACTAGTTAGGTGGATTTTGAGGATTCAACCTGAAAATTTTATTAGGATCTGAAACTTTCAAATGCTTTCTTTTCATTGTACCTCGAATTTTCCAATTTTATGTGCATATTTTAATCAATATTTTAATACTTACATAATGTTTGAGAGGGTGCATCATTTTTTTGATTTTCTCCCAGAGGACAATGACAGTTTTTCTTGTACTTTTAAAGTATCCACAATAACATTAGTTATACGGGTTATGGGGTTTATTTCCTTTCTCACTGAATAAAAGAGAAAATATTTCCCCAATTTTCTAAAATTTATACTTGCCACATAGGCACAACCAAATACGTCCAAAATTTATACAACACTAAGAGATCCTGTCCTGCGTTTACTTGCCCAAACTACCTCAACCATTATTCTATTGTGATATAAAACACATTTATTTGGGGAGATTTCTGACATCTTTGTAATGTGTATTGTCCTTCCTCCATATCTGTGCCTGGTTAGTAGGCAGGGAATCTAAATTCCCTAGGAAGCATATTATCTGAAACTTACTATCTGTATATGCCACAATGTTTAATTTTTTTCTAAGTTTCCCCTCATCCTCTTTGTCGATACCTATTTTTAAAAGTCATTATTGCCTTCCAGCTGTCCAAATTTTCTTCTCGTTTTTCTCTTAAAAACTGACTAAAAGCAGGAGGTCAATATCTCAGCCATCATTAATTTCACGCCCTCCTCTTCTCATTTATTCACTGGTCTTTTTTCTCCTGAAGATCCCTCTTTTTTCCTTGATACATTTATAAAAGACCTCCTTACTCCATCTAACCTCTTTTACTAGCAATATCTCATTTCGCACTTTTGTGCTCCTTATCTTTTCTTTGCTAACTTTAAGTTGTCCTGTCTATTTTTATATAGTTCCTGCCTTCTCCACTCCCAGGGTAATTGTCCTGTTACACACGGATCTTGAGCAGCCATTGGGGATGACAGACTGCATTTTTACTAGGATTCTAGACGCAGAGGGGCCCTGAAGCCCCCACGCTCTGCCCAGTTCTTTCACTGCCACAGAGTAACGGAGTAACTTTAATGATATTGTCTTGGGCTACTTCACACCTATCTCCAATTATGAATCTTAATACTCCCATTGTATCATACATATTAGATTTCCTCCCAATGTGTTTTTCAACTAGGGAGAGTACCTTGTAGGGCTGTTATCAATGATCACATTTCTAAATAGTCAGCGGAGAGAATGAAAATGATTTACTCTATTAGGGTGAGGTCATTTGCATACTGTTAAGTGATTTGCATGCTGGCAGATCCTACAATTGTGTTTCAGCGGCTTCCCCTCATTTCTCCCTTCCTAACAAGGTGTAGCTTATTTTGCTCACTATAAAATTGTCCTTTATTTTTCTCTCTCACGCCATCCTCTCCCACTGGAGAATAACACCCACTAACACAAGCATGACATTGCAAGGTAGTCTCTATCTTCTGAGCTAATGTTCTCTTTGACATAATTCATCAACCCCTCTGATTTTTCAGGGATGGTGACAATGGTGACTCCCCTAATATCTGAATGAAGTCCTTCATAAATATTTTGCTGAGTGATTGATATCTCCTCTAGTCATTTTTCTCACACCTCTTCCCCCTCAGTATATAACAGATGGGATTCCATCATCAGAAGATCAGAAGCAGATGTTGTGGAAAAAGTACCAGGAGCCCAGAAGCCCTTGTTCCAGCCTCAGCTCCCCCATTAACTACCTCTGCCATCTCCACAAGTCACTTCACCTCTCTGGGCCTCCGTTTCCATGTCTGTAAATCGAAGATGAAAATGCCTTCTTCAGAGGCACACTAAGGTGATCAGAAAAGATACATTTACAAAAATGCTTCCTAATATAAAGTAGTTTGACACTTGGAATTTTGATAACTCTTAGCTAAATCATGTAGGCTTTTCAAAATCAGATGAAATATGAAGTATTTGTTTCACCCATCCCCCTTATTAGCTTTTCATACTAATAAATAAACACACTTCTAGGAAAGTCAGTTACATTTTGAGAAATTCCAAATGACAAATTGTCAGACACTGAACAAAAGGATCATTTTAACCACTCCCACCTCCATCCTCCTCCATGTCTCATTAGCAAACATATTCTCCACCTTAATTTATGTAACTTATGAGGGACCCTGAAGGGAGAGGCAGGGCTCTAGCTTGATTTTTTGACTGAGCCTCATTCATTGAAGTAAGGTGTCAGGGCTGCCTGAGGATCTGGAAAGCATTTTGGAAGTAAGAAGCAGACAAATGTAAATCTTTTAAACCCTTGTGATAAGCAAACTCTCCTCAGTTCAACATATAAATATAAACACTAAATCAAATCAGATGCTTATACATTTTTTAATCCCATCATAAAACATTTTGTTTTGACAGCTTGGTAATGTAAAGTAAAAACACCGACAGCCAAAGGAATCAGCATCTTTGCCTGCCTACTACCTGAAAGTCTTTCCTGTATATAAATAGAAAAAAAAAAAAAGAAAGTATGTTTATGTAAAGGGAAACACTGATTTACTAGAACTGATTGCTCCATAGTCTAATTACTTTTCAACTGGCTGTTCCAAATTAAGATGTCATTGATGGCTTTTGGTGATATATTTCATTTTAAGCAAATTTATTCTATAATAGAGTACATCATAATGGAAAGCAGAGTTCCTACTCTTCCCTCCTCTTTGTAGCCTGATATCTTGACAAGTAAATTAAATTTAGCAGTTAAAATGCTTCCATTAGTAATTTTATTAAGTTAATTAAAGAATCTCTCTTTCTGAATTTTAACTACCTTCCTTTCAGAACAATGGTGATTTCTTTTTTTCTTTTCTAATTTCATGTATTTAGGGACTGTGATATATTCTAGGACCAATCAACCACTCTATCAATACTACATTTCTATGGGCAAGATGCTACCAAGCAAATCAAGTAAAAAGAAAAAAAAAGAACTCCAAAGTCTGAAAGAGAGGGTCTGTTTCATATCACAGAAAGGGTTTTAATATCTTTAAAAGAAGGAGGAAAGAGGAGGAGGGGGAGAGAAACAGAAAGAGGAAAATATACTTTTTAAGTTATCTATGTTCTTGGGAAAAAAAACAGAACTGCTAACTAGTGTCTCCACACATACAGGGTAAATCATAAATGGCTGGGGTAGAATTTAGTTCATAGAAAAATTCCAACCCTTTTATTCTTACTTAGTAAGTGTACAAGTATTACTAAGCAAGATACTGCAATTGGTGAAGCACAAGTTAAATGAAATCTTGGGCCCTCTCCAGGGAGCGGTATTTTGAAAGAACCCAAATACTTCTAAGAGATTTAGGGCAAAAAGAGTTGCCTTATTGACCACTGCCTGCTTCTTGTGGTTGGTGTCCTTGAACTCAAGAATTATAGAAATTATTTTTGGAACTGGAAGGGAGCATAGAGGAAATGTTATCTTACCCTCCTATGTTAAAGATAAGGAAACGGAGGGCCAGGAATTAGTAATACCACCACCACCAATAATAATAATAGCAGCTCTAACAAAGGTGACTAAATACTTATTGAACTCATCACTGTGAAGCATCACATACATTATCTCACTAAAAAGCCCCAGAAGGGGAATTCTTTGAATGTCCCAACATTATAGATATGAGAAATAGTGCGTAACAAAGATTAACTTGTGCAAAATCTATGCGACTCCAAAGTCCCGTGCTATAACTAGTACACATCATTACCTGAGATGAATGACTCGGGGTCATGCAACTAGTTAGTGAGTGCTTTCCCCAGGGTTAGAGTTCAGGAAACCTGCTTCCCAGCTCTGCTCTTTACAAACTAGGCCATATAAGGAGGACTGGAAATCCAGTGGTTGTGCTGAGGCATGGGCATTGAGAAGACAGGATGATTTACTTTAAAAGGAATCCCATGGCCAAGGTGCCTGATAGAATATTTGCGTTATGGGTGAAAACTTATCAATGTCTGCATTCATGTGTTCAGACCCAAAGTGACATTTCATCTAAAATTTGGGATCCCGCCTTTTACTCATTCATTGATGATATGGAGATCCAAGAATACAGTCATGGTCATTACCATCAATACCTCCCAACTTCTCTCATTTTCGAACACCCTCCTCATCCCCTTGAACAGCCCACTCTGGGAGTTTCCATGCTCACTGTTCAATCCCCATCATCCCTGTGGGGATTGAAGTCACTCCAAGTGACTTCAAGTCACTCCACCACTCGGCCAAATCCTCGTGATCCATCCTTGCTGAGTACAGTCCTTCACAGTCACACCTCAGATATCACCCCACCAACTTCTGCTCTTTTTCTCCGGGGGGACTGAATGCCTTTCATAGCTATGTTCCAAGCTGACTGCTTTTCTCATGAGAACAGGTCACCATGGCTTTTTTCTTTCTATTCTTTCCCCATTCTTCAGATTCTGCTTCCCAAAAAAAGCCCAAGAAAGGAATATGGCAACTCACAGATGCTTCCTGGCAGAACAGAAAAGATGAAGCCACAAACTATGTGATAGGCCAGAAGAGAGACAAGACTGAGACCGCTTCATTCATATATGTTTTCCTTCCCTCCTTTTTCACACCAGGAAAAGCTAAAATGCAGATGTCTACCCCAGATGATCTTTGTGTATTTGGAGAGCCCAACCCCTCTTCTTCCTGCCTCCCTCCCTCTCTCCCAGTTCCTTCCTTCTTTTCCTTCCTTTCTTTGTTTTCCAACATCTAGATTAAACAGGGATTAAGAGCTTTAGCACCCTTTGCCCCTGATTTGATCCCATGTCATCCCGGATATAGGTTTTCAAGATAGCGCTCCATGGTTTCTGAAGCACAAGAAATTGGCAAATGTTCCTGGAACTGCTTTTATGGAGGATATTTCCTTTATTAAGCATAACCCTCTCCCCAAATGATGTCTTTAGAAAGAATCTAGCATTCTGCAATATTTCTATAATTAATAGCTAGACCGACAGACCCAGAGGAAAAAGAGACTGGGTCATCCATTGTTTTTCTAATTAGAAATGGCACTCCCTGCCCTGACCCTTAGCTGAGGAAGAATACTACCTTTAGCCTGGAAGCATGTTTTCTATTTACCTGACCACACAGCAAACATGTTTTCATTAGAAATTTACCTCTTACCTCCTTCATATCCTGCCAGTCACATTGCATCTATTCTTTGGTGAGGACCCTTTTTGATGATTTTGAGGTTCTTCTTTTTTATGTGGAGTTCCAGTCCAGTAGTGAAATCTGTTTCATATGTGTAATCAGTTTTCAGGTCTGGAAGGAGCCCAAATTGGTAAGTTCCTGGGAGTAAAACAAAACAAAACAAAACAAAACAAAACAGAATTTAATTGCAACCTGAGCTTATAGAAGATGAGAGAAGATAACTCAAAGGGGAAAGACCTGAAAAATCAACACTATGTTGTCTCCTCCAACCCGAGTCATTCTGGCCCGCCTTTCAAGCTGGACAGATCAATTCAATGTATAGAACCACAAAAGAGCCATTGGGATTGTGAAATTATGTGGCAAAATTCCTATTCGTTGTCACGTGAAAAGAAGAATGTGCAATTTTAAAATAAAATACCAGAGAAAGATGTAACAAGTTTGATGTAGTCAATGTAGCTGGCCACAGCTGTGAAAGATTCGATAAGCTTCTTCTTACTTGTCCTTCACCCTGGAGGCTTCTGAAGAGGCCTGAATATCTGGCTTACAATGAGTGATGCTACTTGAAATGAAAAGCAAGGAGATTGCAAATCACTCTTCTGCACAGGCATGGAATAAGCTATGGCATGGCTGATGGACAGATTCAGGTATTTAAGTGAGTGTGATTTCCAAGCAACAATTTCTAAACCCTACATTATCACTGACCTCCATCACACGATTGGACATGTTTACGAAGGTACACACAGCAGAGTGAAATTCGCTGGGAAAAACACTGAAGTCATTTTCCAACACCACAGCAGTATTTCTGCAAAATGAAGCCATGTTAACCCAATCCCCAATATGGTCCACCTTTGCACTCTTCTGCTTAATGGTCTGAGTCCATTCCATCAAAGGAACTTTCTGTTTCAGGAATCCAGCTATGAGTTTGGTTGGAAGAAACCAAATGAGGTAAGTAATCTGATGTATGTGCTCAGTAAAGCTAAGTAAACCAAGAAAGGACTTGAAGACATGTACTTGAATAAACGACTTGAAGAAAAGACTATACTTTTGTCTTTCTATTTGTTCCTCTCTTTTTTCTTACAGGCAAAGACATCAGGATGGTGAAAACTACCCCAAGATAATTTTTTCCCTGTGATTTGATTGGCCAGGAAGCGAAAGCAAAGCACCCAATTAGCAGCCTTTTAAATCAAACACAATTAACTGTACACTGAAATAGATGGTCTACAAGTGCATGTTCAATTAAACAGCTGGAATCAACTGAAAGCCTCAGTTGCACACTACAAGCTACATAGGTCTGTTCAGATGTCCTACTTCTTCATGAAGGTCCAAGACAGACACTTCCTCACAAATTAAAAGCAGAAATTTCTGTTGTCTAGTAAGCACTCCTTAAAACCTTTATTGTAAATTAAATCAAATATTTGCATTAAATCTTTTCTTGAGGAAAGCGGAGGCAGGGGGTGGGGTGGTGGTGGGATGAATTGGGAGATTGGGATTGACATACATACACTAATATGTATAAAACAGATAACAAATAAGAACCTGTTGTATAGCACGGGGAACTCCACTTCGCTGCAGAGTAGAAACTAACACAACATTGTAAAACAACTATACCCCCAATAAATAAATAATAAAATTTTAAAAATAATCTTTTCTTGAACCTTGTCAGAGAGAAAAATCAGAACACTACTGAAAATGGAAAGACTATCTTTCATGATTGCTAGTGCAATGGCTGTCTCTGTTCCAGCCTCACACTGTCTCTAGATTCCATCGAATCATTTCTGGGGACTCCCACTTCATCTAGTCCCAAGTTATATTCTGTGGTGTATTCCATACACATATGCAGTTCTACTTAGGCCAGTTGAGGTTATTTCCATTTGAACCATTGGTAAGAAAATAGTGTTGATAACAGCCATTAGGTAGCACAGCTATCTACAATTATAGCCATCCCAATTGCTAGCGATCTAGTGGTGAAAATTTCCACATTCCACTTAATCGTATAATGATTTATATATACATCTATTGGACTATAAGATACTCCAAGGCAGAGACCATCTTATACATCTTTAAGTCATTACAGCATCTGCCATAATATTGAGTATATTGGTCTTAGATGGTGAAATAACAGCATGAATGAATGAAGCAAGGAATTAATATTTAAATACAGGCAATGATTACTTGTGTTACAGTCACAGTATACAGAGAACTGCCTGGAGGAGTTTTCAGAGAGCAACAGAGAAGCTTGGCTGACTATTCTTGGAGAACACATTGACTGTTGGATGGAGACAGTTCACCAAGAAAGCAGATTTTGACCCTTCAAGAACTTCAATGTGATGATGAGTTTATGACAGTTCTAAAAGCCAACATACGGTTGGTGGCCAGATTGTGGTTCTGGACTGAGAGGCTTCCATTTGGAAGGCAGACAAGCATTTGAATTATGGGTCTAATGAAAGTGTCAATAGCAATCCTGTTACTGGAGGAGCTGTAAAACCCTGCTTAATGAACTAGGCAGGGACACAAAAACACAATGGTCTAAAATGTACTGTATGAGAAAATGATAATTAGCCCCGATTTCATGTACAAGATAAAATCCATAGGGATAATATTACCACTGAGCAATATTATTGCCCTTCAGGGGACTGTTTTGTTAACAGGATTTGGCTCAGCCTTTCCCATCTTCCTTGTGTGAGTGGAGATGTACTATACAATCGTGAGCTGTGAGTCAGGGGAAAGAATGTCAGATGTCAAAATTCCCATCAGAGATACTGACAAATGTTAATGACAGAAAGAAGTGTTCTGGCCTCATCAAGAGTTCATTCTTATATAGGAGGCTTTATGCCATATAGGATGATAAGCCAAATGGCTTCCCATGCAAGGGGAATGGGGGTGAACTAGAAAGTCATTCTCTAACCTTGAAGTCTACTTTTCTAGACCACCGGACATTAACCAGCAAAGTGAGGCAAGACAAGGCCACACCTGGAGGGGACAATTTGGACCATAGCTATTTACTCCCACGTGACGAATTAGGGAGCTACTGAGGCAGCCCTGAGTATAGAAGGAAACAGTGAACTTGCAGTCAGGGAGCTGAGATTCTGGCCTTAGCTCTGTACGAACTCCGAATCTGAACTTTCTCATCTCTTCCAAAGGTGAATTAGAGTTCAAAAATTTTAGGGGCTTACAAATCACCTGAGGATTCTGTTAAAAAAAATACAGATTTTGATTTAGAAGTCTGCACTCTTCACATAACTTGTAATGCAGTTGGGGTGAGGAGAAGGTGGAACAAGATATTTTTAAAAGCAAGGGGAAAATAATGTATTTTCTAAAATGCTAAATTATGGAGAATATAAGTTGTAAGAAATCAAGAGGAGAAGGAGGTCACCCTGGACTTGGGTCAAGGGTGGATTCATGGAGAAAGGCTGGACGTGGGCCTGAAGTTCATTCATTCACAACCGATCTGTATGGCCGGCCGAGAGAGAAAGTTGGACAGTCAGTAGACAGATGAGGTGAGAAGATGAAGGGTCTTAAAGAATGGTGAAAGTGATCAGTGTTTGGTTTTGAGAATAAAAGGATCAGCAAGAGTATGTAGTGCAGACCAGGAGAAAGCAACATATGGGAAACTATTTTTCATCTTCAGCATATATTGGGCACCCAAAATCCATACTGCCAGCGGGGTGGGGAAAAGGGAGCAAGTGTTGCTAAGATAACCTAAAGGCAAATCATGTAAAAGCTAAACTTCCAGCCAGACAAAAGGCTATTTGTAAATTACTCCAGTTAATTTCCCAGGTCGTGATTGGTGATTGCCTCTCTCTGCAAAGCGGTTTATGACATTCTCAATTAAGAATTTGCTATAAAAATGAATGAATGAAGTATTTCAAAACTGCTATGAGATATTAAAAATGAGTCACTTTTAAAAAGTGGTTTTGTTTCCTGTGTTCTGGATAATGCATTTGAGAATGTAGTTTCCAGCCTCACCCATAACACCATTGTGAAATCAAATTGAATGACTCTCTGCTCTTAGAATGATCCCTCATTCAAATGCATTCAATAAATAAAGCCCAAACACAATGAGGCACTTTTCATAGAGCATCCCTGAGAACTAGGGCCTGGTCTCTCTCACCATATGAAGCTGAGATTGAAGTAAATGAAGCATTCACCCACAATGACTGCATAATACATAGTGACTTATTGTTTACTAAGCTCTTGCATGTACACTATCTCATTTGATCCTCACAACAACCCTACAAAAACAACACTGTTGGTTTATTATCCCCATTTAACAGATGTAGAATTTAGAGCTCAGAGTGGTCAGTGACTTGCCCGAAGTCACACAGCAATCCAAAAGGTACTTTAAATCTTCTCAGCCCCTTCCTTCTCTCCTCCCCAGAACAGGAAACATATTTTTAAGTACAAAACAATATAATTAGTAGAACTATTACGAAAACTGGGCAGAATATTTAATTCATTCAGATGAATTTTGTAATCCTCCGGTGATTTTGTAAATACCGAGGAATTCATTTTCCACCTCCTGCAATTCTGTGAATTCTATCCTGGACAAAAGGTCATCCAAATATGATCCTTGCTCAGAGTTATGGAAATGTATGCAGTCTAAAAGAATATGGGCCAAATGCAGAGTAAAAATATCAGTGAAACTCCCAGTGCCATTTTCTCTTGCTGCCTCAGATCCTTTTCGAAATTAGGCAGGTTATAAATCATAAAAAAAATAAAAATGCAAACTTTTGCCCTAAATTCAATTATCATATATTAGAGGGGGTCATGAGTGCAGTAGATTGGAGAGTGAGTAAAACAAGACTGAAATAGGTATGGTGGGAAAGCCAGAGACAGGTAGAAAGAATTTTTTTGAAAAAATTTTCAATTTACTTACATCCATAGAACATACTGAAAATTATCTGAAAAGCAATAGAAAATACAATTTTCTCAAAGTCAACATCTTTTCAGGCTCTAGTCCTACTCAGCTGGAATTTGGTTTAGGGAGTGCTACTGAACCAGGTTCCTTCTGCCCAACGCACAGCAAGCCAAAACACTGAGATGCCGAGGTTTGCAGCAAAGAGAAGGTTTATTTGCAAGGCAGCTAAGCAAGGACACAGCAGGACGAGTCTCAGACTCCCAAAGGCAAGGGGCCCAGGATATTTATGAGATAAAGAATAAAGAAGCAGTGCAGTCCGAGGCATGGGGAGCGTGGGGAACGTGGGGAGAGGTGATTGGCAAAAGGTGCCATGATCTTCATTCTGTGCAGGTGTAACTAAGCTACAGGCCTTGGCACGTTCAAAAATGGAGGTGCTTGGCACAGTCTGAGGGTGGCACTTTTGAAAGGTCACCATGGGGACAGTTGTACGTCCCCAGCTGGAGGGTCGGTGGTCCTATCCAGTCTTAACCAGCTCAGCTGGAACTAGACTTCAAGTTCCTGGAAAGCAACTCAGGCAAACATCTTGTTTATGCTACGTGCTCCCTGGAGGACATGCAAGTCTTAAAATGACCTTGATTAGTGAAGGCAGGTGAAATGGATTTGACTCATTACCCACAGTTTCAGGAGACAGGAGATTAATGCCTCTTAAAAGTCAAACTGGGTCAAAGCTGTTCGGAGGAGCACCTAGAAGCCTTGTCGTCCTGGAGGAGAGGGGTTAACAGAATTAAGGATAGCTTCATTTTCTAACATTGCCTTGCAAACACCATTTCTACAGTCATCAGGGCCAGCCCTCTCGTTCTTCATTCAGCCCTCTGCTTCCATCTTCATTTTGGCTGTGCGGTCATTTATGCAGCAGGAACCTGTCCAGCACCTAGACACAGACCACACTGTCTGGCCTCCCACATCCACATCCACTGTTGAGGGAACTTATTCGTTCTAAGGGCCCTTTTCCTCAAAATGTCTAATTCCATCCTCTCCTAAGTTACAATGTATCTATTCACCTGTGTGTAACTGTGAATAGCTACAGAGCTTCTGAAAATCCAAAGTTTCTTATTTTTAATTTTTTGTTATAAGGCACAAGTTTTTGCTTTTTTTCTTTTAACATCTTTATTGGAGTATAATTGCTTTACAATGCTGTGTTAGTTTCTGCTTTATAACAAAGTGAATCAGTTAAACATATACATATGTCTCCATATCTCTTCCCTCTTGCATTTCCCTCCCTCCCACCCTCCCCATCCCACCCCTCTAGGTTGTCACAAAGCACCAAGCTGATCTCTCTGTGCTATGCAGCTGATTCCCACTAGCTATCTATTTTACGTTTGGTAGTGTATATATGTCCATGCCATTCTCTCACTTTGTCCCAGCTTACTCTTCCCCCTGCCCGTATCCTCAAGTCCATTCTCTAGTAGGTCTGCATCTTTATTCCCGTCTTGCCACTAGGTTCTTCATGACCACGGTTTTTTTTTTTTTTTTTTTTTTGATTCCATATATATGTGGTAGCATACGGTATTTTTTTTTTTTTTTTTTTTTTTTTTGTGTTACGCGGGCCTCTCAATGTTGTGGCCTCTCCCGTTGCGGAGCACAGGCTCCGGACGCGCAGGCTCAGCGGCCATGGCTCACGGGCCTAGCCGCTCCGCGGCATGTGGGATCTTCCCGGACCGGGGCACGAACCCGTGTCCCCTGCATCGGCAGGCGGACTCTCAACCACTGCGCCACCAGGGAAGCCCAGCATACGGTATTTGTTTTTCACTTTCTGACTTACTTCACTCTGTCTGACAGTCTCTAGGTCCATCCACCTCACTACAAATAACTCAGTTTCGTTCCTTTTTATGGCTGAGTAATATTCCATTGTATATATGTGCCACATCTTCTTTATCCATTCATCAGTTTATGGACACTTAGGTTGTTACCATGTCCTGCCTATTGTAAATAGAGCTGCAATGAACATTTTGGTACATGACTCTTTTTGAATTATGGTTTGCTCAGGGTATATGCCCAGTAGTAGGACTACTGGGTCGTGTGGTAGTTCTATTTTTAGTTTTTTAAGGAACCTCCATACTGTTCTCCATAGTGGCTATATCAACTTACATTCCCACCAACAGTGCAAGAGCGTTCCCTTTTCTCCACACCCTCTCCAGCATTTATTGTTTGTAAATTTTTTGATGATGGCCATTCTGACCGGTGTGAGATGATATTTCATTGTGGTTTTGATTTGCATTTCTCTAATGATTAAGGATGTTGAGCATTCTTTCATGCGTCTTTTGGCAATCTGTATATCTTCTTATAGAGAAATGTCTATTTAGGTCTTCTGCCCATTTTTGGATTCAGTTGTTTGTTTTTTTGATATTGAGCTGCATAAGCTGCTTGCAAATTTTGGAGATAAATCCTTTGTCAGTTGTTTCATTTGCAAATATTTTCTCCCATTCTGAGGGTTGTCTAAACGTCTTAATTATGGATTCCTTCGCTGTACAAAAGCTTTTAAGTTTCATTAGGTCCCATTTGTTTATTTTTGTTTTTATTTCCATTTCTCTAGGAGGTGGGTCAAAAAGGATCTTTCTGTGATTTATGTCATAGAGTGTTCTGCCAATGTTTTCCTCTAACAATTGATGGTGTCCGGCCTTACACTTAGGTCTTTAATCCATTTTGAGTTTACTTTTGTGTATGGTGTTAGGGAGTGTTCTAATTTCATTCTTTTAAATGTACCTGTCCAGTTTTCCCAGCACCACTTATTGAAAAGGCTGTCTTTTCTCCACTGTATATTATTGCCTCCTTTATCAAAGATAAGGTGACCATATGGGCGTGGGTTTATCTCTGGGCCTTCTATCCTGTTCCACTGATATATATTTTGGTTTCTGTGCCAGTACCATACTGTCTTGATTACTGTAGCTTTGTAGTATAGTCTGAAGTCAGAGAGCCTGATTCCTCCAGCTCCATTTTTCTTTCTCAAGATTGCTTTGGCTAATCGAGGTCTTTTGTGTTTCCATACAAATTGTGAAAGTTTTTGTTCTAGTTCTGTGAAAAATGCCATTGGTAGTTTGTTAGGGTTTGCATTGAATCTGTACACTCCTTTGGGTAGTAGAGTCATTATCACAATGTTGATTCTTCCAATCCAAGAACATGGTATATCTCTCCATCTATTTGTATCATCTTTAATTTCTTTCATCAGTGTCTTATAATTTTCTGCATACAGGTCTTTTGTCTCCTTAGGTAGGTTTATTCCTAGATATTTTATTCTTTTTGGTGCAATGGTAAATGGGAGTGTTTTCTGAATTTCACTTTCAGACCTTTCATCATTAGTGTATAGGAATGCCAGAGATTTCTGTGCATTAATTTTGTATCCTGCTACTTTACCAAATTCATTGATTAGCTCTAGAGGTTTTCTGGTAGCATCTTTAGGATTCTCTATGTATAGTATCATGTCATCTGCAAACAGTGACAGCTTTACTTCTTCTTTTCCAATTTGAATTCCTTTTATTTCTTTTTCTTCTCTGATTGCTGTGGCTAAAACTTCCAAAACTATGTTGAATAATAGTAGTGAGGGTGGGCAACCTTGTCTTGTTCCTAATCTTACTGGAAATGGTTTCAGTTTTTCACCATTGAGGACGATGTTGGCTGTGGGTTTATTATATATGGCCTTAATTGTGTTGAGAAAAGTTCCCTCTATGCCTACTTTCTGGAGGGTTTTTATCATAAATGGGTGTTGAATTTTCTCAAAAGCTTTCTCTGCATCTACTGGGAAGATCATATGGGTTTTCTCCTTCAATTTGTTAATATGGTGTATCACGTTGATTGATTTGCGTATACTGAAGAATCCTTGCATTCCTGGGATAAACCCCACTTGATCATGGTGTATGATCCTTTTAACGTGCTGTTGGATTCCGTTTGCTAGTATTTTGTTGAGGATTTTTGCATCTATGTTCATCAGTGATATTGGCCTGTAGTTTTCTTTCTTTGTGACATCTTTGTCTGGTTTTGGTATCAGAGTGATGGTGGCCTCGTAGAATGAGTTTGGGAGTGTTCCTCCTTCTGCTGTATTTTGGAAGAGTTTGAGAAGGATAGCTGTTAGCTCTTCTCTAAATGTTTGATAGAATTCGCCTGTGAAGCCATCTGGTCCTGGGTTTTTGTTTGTTGGAAGATTTTTAATCACAGTTTCAGTTTCAGTGCTTGTGATTGGTCTGTTCATATTTTCTATTTCTTCCTGGTTCAGTCTCAGCAGATTGTGCATTTCTAAGAATTTGTCCATTTCTTCCAGGTTGTCCATTTTATTGGCATAGAGTTGCTTGTAGTAATCTCTCATGATCCTTTGAATTTCTGCAGTGTCAGTTTTTACTTCTCCTTTTTCATTTCTAATTCTATTGATTTGAGTCTTCTCCCTTTTTTCCTTGATAAGTCTGGCTAATGGTTTATCAATTTGTTTATCTTCTCAGAGAACAAGCTGTTAGTTTTATTGATCTTTGCTATCATTTCCTTCATTTCTTTTTCATTTATTTCTGATCTGATCTTTATGATTTCTTTCCTTCTGCTAACTTTGGGTATTTTTTGTTCTTCTTTCTCTAATTGCTTTAGGTGAAAGGTTAGGTTGTTTATTTGAGATGTTTCTTAAGGTAGGATTGTATTGCTATAAACTTCCCTCTTAGGACTGCTTTTGCTGCATCCCATAGGTTTTGGGTCGTTGTGTTTTCATTGTCATTTGTTTCTAGGTATTTTTTGATTTCCTCTTTGATTTCTTCAGTGATCTCTTGGTTATTAAGTAATGTGTTGTTTAGCCTCCACGTGTTTGTATTTCTTACAGATTTTTTCCTGTAATTGATACCTAGTCTCATAGCATTGTGGTCAGAAAAGATACTTGATAGGATTTCAATTTTGTTAAATTTACCAAGGCTTGATTTGTGACCCAAGATATGATCTATCCTGGAGAATGTTCCATGAGCACTTGAGGAGAATGTGTATTCTTTTGTTTTTGGATGGAATGTCCTGTAAATATCAATTAAGTCCATCTTCTTTAATGTATCATTTAAAGCTTGTGTTTCCTTATTTATTTTCATTTTGGATGATCCGTCCATTGGTGAAAGTGGGGTGTTAAAAGTCCCCTATTATGATTGTGTTACTGTTGATTTCCCCTTTTATGGCTGTTAGCATTTGCCTTATGTATTGATGTGCTCCTATGTTGGGTGCATAAATATTTACAACTGTTATATCTTCTTCTTGGATTGGTCCTTTGATCATTCTGTAGTGTTCTTCTTTGTCTCTTGTACTAGTCTTTGTTTTAAAGTCTATTTTGTCTGATATGAGAATTGCTACTCCAGCTTTCTTTTGATTTCCATTTGCATGGAATATCTTTTTCCATCCCCTCACTTTCAGTGTGTATGTGTCCCTACGTCTGAATGGGGTCTCTTGTAGACAGCATATATACTGGTCTTGTTTTTGTATCCATTCAGCCAATCTATATCTTTTGTTTGGAGCATTTAATCCATTTACATTTAAGGTAATTATTGATATGTATATTCCTATTACCATTTTCTTAATTGTTTTGGGTTTATTATTGTAGGTCTTTTCCTTCTCTTGTGTTTCCTGCCTAGAGAAGTTCCTTTAGCATTTGTTGTAAAGCTGGTTTGGTGGTGCTGAATTCTCTTAGCTTTTGCTTGTCTGTAAACGTTTTAATTTCTCCATCAAATCTGAATGAGATCCTTGCTGGGTAGAGTAATCTTGGTTGTAGGTTTTTCCCTTTCATCACTTTAAATATGTCCTGCCACTCCCTTCTGGCTTGCAGAGTTTCTGCTGAAAGATCAGCTGTTAACCTTATGGGGATTCCCTTATGTGTTATTTGTTGTTTTTCCCTTGCTGCTTTTAATGTTTTTTCTTTGTATTTAATTTTTGATAGTTTGATTCATATGTGTCTTGGCGTGTTTCTCCTTGGATTTATCGTGTATGGGACTCACTTTGCTTCCTGGACTTGATTAACTATTTCTTTTCCCATATTAGGGAAGTTTTCAACTATAACCTCTTATTTTCTCAGTCCCTTTCTTTTTGTCTTCTTCATCTGGGACCCCTATAATTTGTATGTTGGTGCATTTAATGTTGTCCCAGCGGTCTCTGAGACTGTCCTCAATTCTTTTTTTGTGTGTGGTACGTGGGCCTCTCACTGTTGTGGCCTCTCCCATTGTGGAGCACAGGCTCTGGACGCGCAGGCTCAGCGGCCATGGCTCATGGGCCTAGCCACTCCACGGCATGTGGGATCTTCCCAGACTGGGGCACAAACCCGTGTCCCCTGCATTGGCAGGCGGACTCTCAACCAATGCGCCAACAGGGAAGCCGTGTCCTCAATTCTTTATATTCTTTTTTCTTTATCCTGCTCTGCAGTAATTATTTCCACTATTTTATCTTCCAGGTCAATTATCTGTTCTTCTGCCTCAGTTATTCTGCTACACGCCTCTGCGTGTAGGTCACCTGAGGGCATCTGTTCTTCCACTCAGACAGGACAGGGTTAATGTAGCAGCTGATTCAGGGGCTCTGGCTCACCCTGGCCGGGGGGAGGGAGGGGTACGGATGTGGGGCGAGCCTGCGGCGGCAGAGGCCACTGTGACGTTGCACCAGCCTGAAGCGCGCCATGCGTTCTCCTGGGGAACTTGTCCCTGGATCCCGGGACCCTGGCAGTGGTGGGCTGCACAGGCTCCCATGAGGGGAGGCGTGGATAGTAACCCGTGCTTGCTCACAGGCTTCTTGGTGGCAGCAGCAGCAGCCTTAGCGTCTCATGCCCATCTCTGGGGTCCGCGTTGATAGCCGCGGCTCGCACCCGTCTCTGGAGCTCCTTTAAGCAGCGCTCTTAATCCTGTCTCCTCGCACACCAGGAGCAAAGGGGGAAGAAAACGTCTCTTGCCTCTTCGGCAGCTCCAGACATTTTTCTGGACTCCCTCCTGGCTAGCCGTGGTGCACTAGCCCCCTTCAGGCTGTGTTCATGCCGCCAACACCAGTCCTCTCCCTGCGCTCCGACTGAAGCCCGAGCCTCAGCTCGCAGCCCCGCCCACCCCGGTGGGTGAGCAGACAAGCCTCTTGGGCTGGTGAGTGCCGGTCGGCACCGATCCTCTGTGCGGGAATCTCTCTGCTTTGCCCTCCTCACCCCTGTGACTGCACTCTCCTTCCCGGCTCCGAAGCTTCCCCCCTCCGCCACCTACAGTCTCCGCCCGTGAAGGGCTTCTAGTGTGTGGAAGCCTTTCCTCCTTCACAGCTCCCTCCCACTGGTGCAGGTCCCGTCCCTATTCTTTTGTCTCTGTTTATTCTTTTTTCTTTTGCCCTACCCAGGTACGTGGGGAGTTTCTTGCCTTTTGGGAGGTATGAGGTCTTCTGCCAGTGTTCAGTAGGTGTTCTGTAGCAGTTGTTCCACATGTAGATGTATTTCTGATGTATTTGTGGAGAGGAAGGTGATCTCCGTGTCTTACTCTTCCGCCGTCTTGAAGCTCCTCCTCCAAAGTTTCTTTATTGTAGACTCTTCCATTTGTGAGTCATGGAACTGAGGGAGCCATAATTATGTCAGTTCATATTTGAGGCACGGCATTCTTGCCTGTACTTCTAATAACTAATCCATATAATCCAATCATCCAAAGACACCAAAGCGTCTTTATTCTTGCCCATTAAAAATAAAAGACATAAGTCACTTTTCCAAGGTTTATCCTTCAAAAGGTAAGATGACTCAGAACCAAGGTTAAATTACCTGGTACTTTTAGGTATTAGGAAATATAATTCTACCAACATTTCTCCACATTTTCATACTTGATTTTAAAAACAAAAACAAAAATAATATTTGTCATGCTCAGACTTTACAACTCCTCTATATTAAAAGCCAGGTTGAAGTCTTTAAACCATTTTAAGTGTTATGACCGGTGGCTCCAAGAGTGAGGTTTTGTTTAGATCACATAAGACTTTAGTTGTTGATTGAAACCTGGCTTGATGCCTCTATATATCTAAATAATTAGGAAAAAATACATTTAAATGAGAAGCAGATGCTGTTTCCAGATTTCTATTTTCACTGTACAGAATAAATAGAAGCTTTCATCTCTGCATTTACTCTTTGGATATGGTGCATACCACATGAATCATTATTTAAAACATAGGGCATTTCTTTCACAAAGGTAAAGGAAATAGGGGTCTTCTGGAGAACTCATTCCTTCAAAACACTTTCTACTCCAAGAAAACTCAACAGGGTTATTCATTCTCCACCACTCCTTCCTCTGCTTCCACACCTGGTACTAAGCCAGTAGACCCAAACAGAGTAAGTGAAGGCTGGTGCTGAATGCGGCGATGGCAGGTCCTGCGGGTGATCGGTAGCTTGTCATTGGCAACAGACGACAAACATACTGCAAATGCTCAGTGTTCATCTTATCAGATGCAAAACCAATTAAGCAGAAACTATACCCAGGCCAGGGAAAATAAAGGACAAGACATCACAGGGCACCTCTGGAAACAGAGAAGAGTTTTCTCCAGCTTCTTTCTCTGTTGCTATGTCAACACTCTTGCAGGTAGAGTACATTTTCAGTTTCTCTTCTCAGCTGGTAAGTTACACACTCAGTTCTTGAGCCAATTTTAAGTGCTTGAGGTGTTTGGATGGAGGAGATATGTAAACATAGGGCAAAGGCCTGCACAACTTCAAAGCAAAGGACGTATATACCCACAGGTTCCAAAGTTTGGTCTTCTGTGCTGATAGCTATGGTGAGACAGGCCAAATCAGCTACCAACCCCCAAAAGAATTGGTGGGCAGTGAAACTATAATGTAATTTACTGAAACCACTTGTTTACTTATTCCCTCTCACCACCCCCCATGCCCACCATTCACTCATTTTTTTTCTTGGTGTATAGTTGACATACAATCTTGTATTAGCTTCAGGTGTACAACATAGTGATTCGATATTTTCAGAGATTGTACTCCATATAGCCCACCATTCATTCTTTAAGGCTTTCTCTGTTGCTTGCTATCCTCCCTGGCCCCAAGTCTAGCACAGTGACTGGCACAGATCAGTTATCAATCAATCAATCAATATTTGTGGACTGACACAGGAGTGGATATAATCTGAATGTTTATTCACTGCCCTGAAATAAATTCCCATAGTTTATGAGCTATATGAATACACAAAATAGTAGCTGCCACTTAAGTATCACTTACCACCTCAAGCATCGTGAAGTTTTTTACTTGTATAATATTAATTTTAACACTCAGAATGATAACAGAAAGTAAGCATGATTCTTTCCATTTTATATATAGGAAACCAGAGGGTCAGGTAGGTGAACTGACTTGCTTAAGATGCAGCCAGTAAGTGGCAACACTCTAGTCTGACTGACTCCATACCCCTTATATATTTTGTAACCACTGGGTTTCAAAAGTTTCGAAAGCTCGTTCTAATACAATGTGCTACAAACTTAGATTGAACCCAGAAAGAAAGAGTAAAAATTCCACCAATTAATTAGCCCTTGGAATATCAGAATCAGGTTGTCCCTACATAGGCGGTGAGTCAGCTGTTCTCAGAATGAACCAAATGAGCAATGTGGTCTTTCAACACAGGAAAGGTTTGAAAGGTTCAGCCAGATGAATTATGTTGCTGTGAAATAAACAAAGGTGAAAAATTCATCTAGAACTTTTGATCTGAACAGACACTGTAGCAATTGTATCCCATATGTGTACACACAGATCCAAAAGAAAGTCACTCAGTGTTAGAAATAGAGAATATATATATTATTACTGTGCTGCTGCTGTCGCTGCTACTATTATGAATGATAATAATTATTATTTGTTTTCATTATTCTAATTCAGACTTATTGAGAGCTTGTTTTACACCAAGCTTTGTGACAGATGCTTTACATACATTTTCTCATTTAATCTTCAAACAACTCCCTGAGGTAGGCATAATTAGAATCCTCATTTTCCACATTAAAAAATGTGAAGTTAAAGAAGATAACTAGCGTGTCTATGGCCAAACAGCTAGTAATGGTGGAACCAGGCAAAAAACCAGGTCTGTCTAGGCCCAAGCTGTAACCTTATCTAATATTACATTGTGTTTCCCCGATTGCTACACAATTATGATGCCTGCGGCCCTATAATTTTAATTTTGTGAAAGCTTTACGTATATCGTACCTTGGTTTGGCTGCCAACCTGAGGTCAGAGACAATAAGTATACACTATAGGGTCATCATTTTGCTGGTGGAAAGATGAGCAAGTATTAAAATTTAAAAGTATGCCCCCAAAATTTCATGGGTTCCCTTTTCTCAAATTAGGAATATTGACGTTTTTTTTCTTTTTTTTGTGGTACGCGGGCCCCTCACTGCTGTGGCCTCTTCCGTTGCGGAGCACAGGCTCCAGACGCGCAGGCTCAGCGGCCATGGCTCACGGGCCCAGCCACTCCGCGGCATGTGGGATCTTCCCAGACCGGAGCACGGACCCGTGTCCCCTGCATTGGCAGGCGGACTCCCAACCACTGCGCCACCAGGGAAGCCCCGGTTTTTCTTTTTTTATAAGTATTTTACAAGGACGGGGAGCTTGCTATGAAAATATGTGGTAGTGCCTGATAATGATGGGCTTGTCCTAGGCTAACTCAGCATGTGGTCCATACTCTCCATTCAGTGGCTGGTATTTGACATGTCTTTGGAGAAATTCTGGTATGTTTTCTAGAGTTCTTCTTTTAAACAGGCTGAATAAAATGGAAACTTTTTCTGGCAGCATTTTGAACCCTTAGCTCCTGGCTCTGGATGAAATCTGAAAATACAACGGATTTCCATTCATGGAAAATGAGATGAAGGATAAAGCTAAGTGACCTTTTGAGAACACTTTTAAATTATATTCTGTTTATTGAGTTCATGTCTTGGTCCAAGGTTCAGAATGATATTCATTTTGTATGAATAGGTTTTTTCTTAAATCATCACAAAGAAAATTTTTAGCATATGAAAATACAGTGTAAAAGGAAAAGATTCATTTGGATGTTTAGGAACCACACATGCGTTTAGGAACCAGGAGATACAATTCTCCCTTTGGATAGCTGTAAGAATTGGGGTCTTCATTTAAATTCTCTGAGCCTCAGTTTCCTTATTGTAAAATGTAGGGCTGGATCTAGCTTGACTCAAAATTACTATGGAATTAGAAATCTATGATTCTTTCAATCTACCTTAGATTCAACCCTTACCTGTGCATTTACACTGCAAACGATCACGTAAGAACTGAAGAGAGCCCCTCTATAAATTCCTAGGAAATAATTTGACAGTGTGACCAAATTATAAATAGCTCTAGTTGTCTAACGCATACAAGAAGGTAACAAGATTTTTCAACTTGGTACAGCAATGATGATTATCTCAGCCTTTTTAGTTTTTTTTCATTGTCCTGAAACATAGGTATCAAGGAAACAGAAAGTAGAAACTCTGCGTATTTACTCCTGATGCGGATAACATCTATATCTGACATTCTGGAATAACAACATCTCCAGCAGCAACTAAGATATGCATGTTTCAGAACTGAGAAACTTTTAAAATCCCCTTTTAAGCAACGCGGCCACAGAAGACTCTTAATAATTGATTATAATTGATTTTAACCTTGTCCTAACCTGGGCAAAATGGCAAAGCCAATCATCTTTGTCCAGATGGGGTATGAGAAAAGAGCCCCAAGTCCAGATCTTTAAAAGCTCCAGACATGAGCAGAAGATAAAATATTTAGTCTGTCAAAGCCTTGACCTCCCAATTCCAGCCAGTTTTGAACTTGAATTGATTTCCGACAAGGCATCTGGGAGATGATTACAACAAAATGCACTAAAGCTGGTCAGTCTTTATTTTAACATCCCAGCAGCTTAACCTGTTAATAACAGCAATTGTTTTAGATACAATACCAATTTCTGTAACTGACGCAAGAAATGGATGACAGCAGCACAGTCTCCCAGGCAGAGTAATAACAAAAAAAAAAAAAAAGAAGAAAAGAAAAGGAAAAAAAAAAAAAAGCATAGCCCGTCACAGAAGAAGTGCTGGCAGTGTTTTTCAAAGAAACCTCAGTTTTCAGAGACCCAGACACCATCAGGGACCAAATTCTACAGTCTAAAAACAATTCTTAGCCAAAGAAGGTTGTGTGTTGAGAGAGAAATCACTGTAAGCCACGCAATCTGGAATCACATCTGTGTTCTGCCAATGAAAGCTGAGCTATCTTGGGCAAGTCACTCCACATATCTGTGCCTAATTTGCTTTGTTTGAAAGAGTGCTTCCTGATAAAAACATCATGTGGGCCACAAATGTGAAGCACGCATATGTAATTTAAAATTTTCTAGTAGCCACATTGAAAAGTAGTTTTAAAAAGGCAAGTTAATTTTGATATCTTATTTAATATATTAAAAATTTAACCATTTCAACATGTCATCTGTACAAAATTGTTTATGCACTATTTTAAATTTGTTTTTGTACTACGTCTTCAAAATCCAGTGTATATTTTGTACTTATGGCACATTTCAATTCAGATTAGCCACATTCCAGGTGCTCACATGTGGCTAGGGGCTACCATATTGGACAGTAGAAGTTTGCAAAATAAGCAGGTTGGACTAAACATCTCCAGGGTTTTCCCTATAACATGCCATGATGATTCTAAATGTTGCTTCTGCTGTTCTTCAATTTAAATCAGCCACAAGTTGAAAGTGCAGATGTGGCCGGTTGGTGGTTGAGATCAGGATGTGAGAGTGATTGCAACTGTGGCTACAAGTTGGAGCTCAGCCATCAGTAAGGTCTGCATTTATCTGTGGACATGGCCTTTAACCCCATCCCTGAGCAGCTGTGTTACATCAGGTGGTCATAAGTGGTGTAGGGTGGGTGGACAGAGTGGGTGGGTGCAGACATTTTCATGACATAGTCCAGCATATTCTATTAAATGAAATGATAAACAGCGTCCCCATCATTTATTGAGCACTACTTATGTACCATTTGTATTACACATACAAAATCATGTAATCGTCTTAACCACCCTTTGAGGTGGGAATAATTAACTTTATTTAGTAAGTGGGGGACTGATCCTGAAAGAGACAAATTATTCTGCCCAATGTCAGACTCCGAGAAGTATGGTATGTGGATTTGAACCCAGTTTTTCCAGACCCTGAGACCTGTCTCTTGACTACCATGATATACTGCTTACAAACAAATAATAACTTTGGTCTTCTACCTCACTCCTATGAAGGTTACCCAAATTGTAGAGAGAATGAAGAATAGGCATACAAGGATTAAAGATGTTGCTTTCACTTTCTAATGACTAAGGAAGTCAGAAACAGTACAGAAGATAATATTCTAATAAACATAAACGTGTCTTCTCTCTCAGTCAAGCATACTTGCTAAAAGAGAAGAAAGAAGTAAGAAGAGAGGGGAAGAAGCGGGGAGAGGGAGGGACTCTGGGGGAGTGAAGGAAGGAAGGAAGGAAGGAAGGAAGGAAGGAAGGAAGGAAGGAAGGAAGGAAGGAAGGGAAGGGGAGAGGCACCAAGTATTGAGGCATTTCAACAGAGACTCAAGGCTCTGGCCAAAGAATCATGGCAACATTTTCCCTCTCTTAAGCATGGGCTGCACATTCATGATTCACACTCAGACCACAATACACCTTGTGGCAAATAAATACATCATTCCTGGTGAAATGTTGAGGAAGCCTCCTTTACACACTGAATATGCCTATGCTCAGAGATTCACGCTCAAAGATAGACTCCTGCCATCTGTTTGTAACCAGACTGCCAATATTAAGAGGAAAAAGATTAAATACCTGGATTTTATTTATTTTTAAGAATTTTACATAACAGACTATTAGTCATTTGATAGTTCTTTCTACACTGGGGAACTGGTCAGGCATGAGAAATAGGACCGTATAGAGGTATTTCTGTTACATTATGTGTTATTTTTCTTTTCTGACATCCAAGGGAATAGAGATAGGTCCAACTGGTAATTTGGGAGTAAAAGTTTCTTTCGAAAACCTCATGTGAGCTGCATTTGTTAACTTGATTTAAAACTAACTTTCCAGTAGAGACATTTGGGAAGGGCCCAGTGACCAATCTGTGGACAGCTCCCTGCAGCTGGGCCTTGACAAGTCCATCATCACCTGTGAACTAATCTAGAATCACAAAGTCTAATCACCCACGTTTATGGTGTCTTGACTTCATGAGTCACTAATACCATGGCTGTAGGCAGACTTTTCTTCAACTTAACCAATCAAAAGTTAATATTTTATATACACAGGATAATAACTGTTTATATGTATTGCATGTTTACTCTGTACCAAGCCATGTTTGAATGCTTTATATGGATTATTTAGTCCTCATCATGTAGGTACCCTTACTACACCCATTTTACAGACAAGGAACTAAGGTATATAATGCTTATAACAGTAACAAATAATATGGTTCCCATCTTTTCTTATCCTGATCTTCTAGTACATTTCTCATAGTCTCCTTAGCAACTTCCATCCAGCCATCACTTCACCTTAATCTAGGCTTTAGTCTATCCATCATTCTTAATCCTAATAACAAAGTTCTGCGTTTATTGGCAGTAAAGGAGGATTTATGTTTCACGCATTCTATCAGTTATTTATGTATAAAAAACAACCTCATAAAGTTGTGGATTAAAATTAAAAACAATTTTATGTGTATTTTACTACAATTTCAAAAATTGAAAAACTTAATTCAAAAATAAAAAAGTAAAAACAATTTTATTTCTTTATGATTCTGCAGGTCAACAATTTAGACTAAACTCAACTAGACAGTTATTCCGCTAGTCTTACCAGGGGTCACTCACATAACTATAGTTGTCTGGTGGCTCAGCAAAGGCTGGATGATCTGGGATGGCCTCAGTCACTTCTCTAGAGGTTGGTGTTGCCTGTCAGCTGGGTCACCTGTCTCCAATAGGCTAGCCACTGCTTCTAATCATGGCAACTGCATTCCAAGTTCCAACCTGAAAACACTTTTAAAACCTCTGTTCGTATCATATTGATTGATGTCCTCTTGGCCAAAGCAAGTCTCATGCTCAAGTCCAGGATCAAAGTTGGAGGAAAGGGGTCCATAACAGTATAACACACAATAAACACCTTCCATGTTCTTCTTCTCTTTCAAAACGATCAAAACAATTTAAGCCCAAGCAGAAGACTGAATAAGAGAAGGAAATCCAAATGTCCTACTAAGCCAAGAATATATCAAATTCTAAATTTGGTGTTATGTTTGAGCCTCAGATGTAAATGAATACCAAGTCCCATATCTCCACTGAAATATATTTCTTTTCATAATATGTTTTGGAAAGATGGCCACCAGTTTTGTGTTTAAATGAAAAACAATATTTCATTTGAGGGCAAAACAACATTGAATATTTTTTACAAGACTCCACTGGATGATGACAATAGCTAATGCTGTATTTTTGCCATGGGAACTTTTGTTTTACTGAACCACTAAAATTACAATCAGATGTGCTCATCTTCTGTTGAAGTAATGAACAATGGTATGTCTGAGAGAGAAATTCAAAGTGCATCATTTATCTTATCCTATTTTCAATTAGGCCAAATAAAGTTGGTTCCAAACTACATCACAGAAACAGGGTGAGAAAATTTATTATACCACTAGAGTGCTAATCTTAGCAGATGGTAGAAAAAATATTTTTAGCATGAAATATGCTAAAGCAATAAATCTGAACAAGGTGGATCTTATCAACTAATATCTCCCCAGTGTGAGGTAAAACTCCTGCATGACAACTCAGCATTCTTATGAAGCCTGGTGGATGTGGTTAGATATGGCCCTCAGTGAGAGAGGAGAAAAACAACAAAAATGAGTCTCACATAAGAAAACAAACCATATACCTAGGGCACTGCACTGAATTAAAAACAAAAAAGAATAAAGTGACTGTGTTACGTTTTCAATGCTCTTAAATTTTATTTCTGAAATCATGCCTACCCAAGTCTTGTCAGTTCTCCATTTGGGAATTTTCCAAATTGGAAAATGTACAAGAAGACTATTAGGTCAGTTTTAGAGTAGAGATGAGCACATTGCTACAGTCACACGTTGCTATGGATTACCATTAGCCAAGGCACACATCCAATGAGAGAGCTCAGGGAGCGGTCTCTTACACACTGTACTCTGACTCATGACACCTGAATGAGAGCTCCCAGTCCCAGGGATACATTTGGTTCATGGTTTATCCGTATCCAGCTGCTAAGCCCAAGCAGATGGAGTAGGTTGCTCCTTCAGAACAGACAGAACGTGATACTAAAGAGTTCTACTTCCAAAGGAATATGTACAAAATGGAAGAGTAAGAAACAACAGAGTTAAAGCTATCATGTGTTTGCAAAGTTTGTCTGAGAGGTAGTTGATCTGGATATTTTTTCAGGGTGACCATAAACTATGTGTTTTGTAGCCACCTTATAACTGATTAATGTTCATGCAAAGAAGTAATGTGCTAGAGTTGGTTAGAGTAGTGGTGGGTCTGGGGTCAGAAAACAAGGAATTCATGCCTAAATGTGTCACTAATCTCCCATGTGACGTTCAACTCATGACATGATTTTGGGGGGCTTTAATCATCTACAAAATAAAGGACTTGACCTCTAGCGTCACTAAAGAATGAGTGTGAGGAAGAAGGAATGAGTCAGAATCATTAGGAAAAGTTGCATCTAGGTGAGCAGCATTAGATAGGATCCAGTGACTCAGGGGTCCAGGCATTCCTCTTAATTAATCCTGGTAATACGTCAAATAATTTGAATTATGCCTTGTTCATTCACTTGAACTGAAAACAGAGCTAAGACCATTAAGATGTTGAAGAAATTTCGTCTGGACAAATTATGAGATACCATCTTAAGTTTATTATACTTTCCATGGTCTATACTTTCCATGGTAATAGAGGGAGATGTTAGAAATTAGTTATGGGTTGAAAGAGTTCAGGAAAGAAACTACTCTGGTTGGTGAAGTATGGGTGAGGGGCAGGGAGAGTGGGTACAGAGCTATGTAGGCCAACCCTGACTTTTCCTCCATTGTTCTCCCCTTCCAGATTCTCTCTCTTGATCTCTGTGACCTCAGGGTTAGGGCAACATTTATAGACAAAAACAAAGCTCTTGTGGGAATGTGGGATTAGGGTGGGAATGAAGCATTGTGTTGCTGTCCATGGTCCTGATCATCCTCTTGCTGTTTTGGCTGCTTCTCCTGACTCTGGGACACCACAGATGACCTTTATCCAGTTTATCCAAAATGGTACAAGGGTTGCTGAATTAGTTGTGAAAGAGACTGGATGAAAAGGAGTGGATAGAGACTGAGGGAGAGACATAGGCACTGAAAGATTACAAGGGAGAAACAAACAAAAATATGTTGATATTTTTCAAATAATCACAGATACCATAAATAAAACCACAAATTACCACGGCCACAATTTGGAACTACTGAAAGAGAATACAACATTTGTGCCCAAAGCTACATAATCATGGGATATTCTGATTAAAAAAACAAACACGTTTAGGGTAGGGGTTCAGAACATCAATCTGGTACAATAAAATTCATTGGTTAAGCACCAAAGAGCTTATGGCCTTCTTTGACTTAATATCTTCCCTCTTGATGACATTTACAATTTTACATTGTCACAGGACAAATAGAATGGTTACTTATTTTGCATTTCTTGTAGCTAATTACATGTATGTTCGGCAGTTTTACCATGTTTTCCTAAGTATTCCTTGAAGAAGAAAGGAGTGGGACGTTGCTACACTCCCTCAGCTATGCTTTTGTGTCTCAATCAGGGAAATGGCTTGTGAAAGAGAATGCTATTTGTACCCCAATACCTGTTCTCCCATTTTTCCATAGTAGTAGAATATTCTGCCAGGACTCCACAAAATTAAGATTACCTTTCACAATCTCTGAGCAGTAATGAGTGGGCAAGTGATTAAGTACCAGTCATTGGAATGAAAGTGGAAATACCCCTCTGCCATCTTAAAGAATCCTGGCGAGGGAGAGAGAGAGACAGAGAGAGAGAGAGAGAAAGGATGTCTTCTTCGTTCTATTCTTTATCCCCTACCTTGCTGCCAGCACTGCCAATGCCACAGGAGAGCATGAGGTTGAGTATTCTAGTCTAGGAGTAGTGAAGTGGGGAGCTGGAAGGACCAGGGAAGAACAGAATTGTCATACAGCCCTAGACTTCATTCCTCTAGAATATTATGTCAAAGAGAAATAAGCATGTATTTCTCCCCTAAGCCACTACCATTTTTTTCCTGTTCCTAGCAGCTGAACCTAATCCTAATTAATACACTATTCATCAACATTTGATGAATGCACAGCAAACAGTGGTTCATGTACACTCAATCAAAAAAAGGAATCTAAAGAAAAATCACAAACCAACAAGAGAAAGCCTTCTATGAGGTCCTTTTATATGTACATGAAGCAGGAATCCTCAAATATCTCCAAGTATTGAAACTAGAGTTGCTTTTATCAAAATAAATTAATTAGTCTTTCCAAAATAATTTATTTAAAACATGGTATTTCCTAAGAAACACTTTTCTCCCTCCAATCATTTTCCTCACTCTTACTCCTTACCCAGGAGAAATACTGTGACCTTCACAATAAACCTTTTAATGAGAAGCTTGAAGCTACCGTCCACTAAAAATGAGTTAGCCATCCTAGATTTCTAGTCTCCCCAAAGAGTTTGGGGCTCTCCTTTCCTGGTGATATAGGTGTGCACCTTAAACTGATTTTTGCACAATACTTACTATTTTCATACAGCATTAGGAGTGGCCAGAATCCCATTACCTCTGCCCCTTATGGAAATTGCTGTGACCCTTAGTTCCTGCATTTGGACCAACCATCAATTGTCTTTGAATGCAAAAGATGGTGGTGGGGCTTCCCTGTGGCGCAGTGGTTGAGAGTCCGCCTGCCGATGCAGGGGACACGGGTTCGTGCCCCGGTCCGCGAAGACCCCACATGCAGCGGAGTGGCTTGGCCCGTGAGCCATGGCCGCTGAGCCTGCGCGTCCAGAGCCTGCGCTCCACAACAGGAGAGGCCACAAGAGTGAGAGGCCCGCGTACCGCAAAAAAAAAAAAAAAAAAAAAAACGATGGTGGTGATCTCTTTTTATGCAGGCAGGCTGCATTCAAAAGGGACAACCAGTTGAGAACACTTTGCAAAAAGGACCAGAATTCCCCTTCAGTGGCCCCTCCCTTTCCTGTTCTTATTGCCTGGAAAACACCAGGAAAGTTTAAAATTAACGGCGACCAATTGAAAAAGGAAAGGAAATCAAAGAAAATTTATTCCCTGAGATACAGCCCTATTTCTCTCACTTTTACATGAGAGCAGAGATGGTTTCTGTCAGCCCTGGATTTTGTGGAGGGGATGGGGTAGAGAAAAGCCCATGCACGAGATACAAAACATGTTTTTAAGCGTCAGCAAAAACATTTTATGGTTTTAAATATAATCAAAGCAGGGCCATATACTTTTCTCAGATTCTGTTATTGTTATTGACTTTAAAACATGAGACCTTTGGGATTAAAATCAAATACAAAAGACATACATGGCACTATTTTATGCATGAACAATAAAGGATTCATAATTCTCTCCTATGAGGCTATACATACTTCAGTTCCAATCTACCTGTACACACAAATAATATGAGTAGCCATAGGGACTGCAGTCTCTGAAACAGCCATCCATAGGAAGATCAAGGTGCTTGGCAAGTCCACTTTGGGACACTAGCCTAAGCAGGCAAAGGCATTTATGCTTCAGTTCCCACAAAGACCCCCTTCATTGATCTATAGCTACTGCTTTCCACCAATTGCTTAATTTCAGCTGAGATTTGATATTAGCTACAATGGGGAATGATATGAGAATGTGTGGGTGATTCATGACAAAGGCATTCCCATTGTTAGAGAAAGATAAGGCACTGCATCTGCCCTGCCAATCAGAGTAACTAATACCATCTTTACTTGCAGAGCAGAGAGAACTGTTACTAGCCATATGACTTTGCTATATGAGCATTTTGGTCCTGAGTTAACTCTAAAAGAAGACATGAGAACTCTTCCATTGGAAACATTATCTTTTTCCAAAGGAGACTTTTTTCTTCATGGGTTAGAAACAGGAACGTGATGGGAGAAGACAGAGGGAAAATGACTCTTTGACACGGCCTGTGGGGCAGACATGTGCAGTAGAGCTCAAGACTGAACCGCTGCTTTGTCCAGGCTGCTTTGCCACCTCTGGTGTGTCTCACTTCTCTCCCTCTTAACAATGTTGGATATGAATCTCACTTAGGATCTCCAAACAGAAACAGGGTGAAACACAGATTTAATGAGAAATTTGAGAAATGGCTGTGTGACATCTCTTTCCTTCTCCTTTTCCCTGGCCCCCTAATGGGGCTAGAAACTTTGCTGAAAAATGTGTGGAGATGGCAAGAATTGTGTCACTACCACTACCACTGTCCCTGAATAATCAGAAAATCCCCATTGCTACCCAATCTGCATAGAGAAAAATGTCAACGTTCTCATAATTAAAACTCCACTTGAAATCCCAGGTCATGTTATACTATATCATCCATTTAACTGTATTGTGATTGATCTGTGTCAACTTTAACTATACTCACAAGGAAGTCAATAAATAAAGATCAATAGTTTTTTATTTCTTCAGCTTTTTTATTAGAAAGAATAGATGGGTTAAATAACACCAGCAACAGCAGTGGCACAGAGCCTCCCTCAGTGCTTTCCTTGGTAAAAACTACATTAAAACAAATCAGATTTAAATTCACAAATGGGATTCCATCGTCATCTGATCAGTCATTAAGTTGCCTTCAGCGCTTTTAAATGCAAATATTGAAACAAACACACTTGCGTGTCTCTGTCCTCTCTGAGATGAATTCTCTTCATGATATGCCCAATGAACCTCTTCTTCTCCAAAACCCTAGTTTTTGCAGTTCTGGTTTAATGCATTAATGACCTGTCAAGACTGAACGATGCTCTGTGGATGAAGAAGGTTCAAATGGACAAATGAGTAATTCCTTGTTCAGATAAGGGAGGAGGAGCCTGAACCACGCTTTGTGTGGATTCAAAGGTGTTATGGAGAAGCTTCTGAGGCTGACCCAGTTGTGCACAGATGACACCAGCCCAAGCTACAATAGAGTCCTGGAGGGCTCTACCTTGTTAGGTGTTAACACTTTAGTTGCCAGGTCTTGAGAAAATCGGGGGTTGGGGGAGAGGGGACGGTAGGAGGGAAAGAGTAGTTCGAAGAGAAGGGGTAGGACCACCAGAGTGATGACAAGAGGGCACTTATGGGATGAGAAGCAGAAATGATTTAATATCCAATAGGGGATGATTTCAACATTTTGCTAACTAGAATGACTGTACAGGTATGGGTCAGTTGCTAAATGTCATCTCTGGACAGAACTAAGAGTAATATTTATATATATACACACACAAAAATAGACCAGAAGTGTGACCATCACCAACTTGCCTTACGTGAGAAAATAACGCTTCTAAAATCCATGATCCCTATAACGAAGAGGTTGAAATCTTTTGGCCAATTTTTTACCAGTCGATTCCATTTTAGATAGTGTTCCCACACGGAAAAAGATTATTTCTCCTATTTATTATCCATGTGTTACTTCATTTCAGCCTCAAAATAAAAGCATATGAAATAAATTGAGAGAAGTCTACATCTGTATTCCCAGTTCCAACTTTCTCTAAAGTCAGAATTGCATGCAGCCACCTCATTTTAAACTGTCACACAGATGTACCAATCATACCTAAAAATGAATCCTACTCAACTACATTATCTTCTTCTCCAAGCTATGTTCTCCCCTTGTTCCTGGTTTTTAGAGAAAGGAACACCCTTACTCCCAGTAACTCAAGTATGAAACATACGCGTTATTTTTGAATGCTTCCTCTGCCTTGTTCCCTACATTCACCAAGTACACTGCGATATCTCTTTCATTAATCCCCTTAATTCAATTTGTTGAAAAGTTTAAGCATCACTATGAAAAATACTAATGAAGAGACAGATCCTCTGTCTTCAAAATCTTACTATTTAGTACAAGCAACAAGCAAGTATATAAAGAACTGTATATGATACAATGCATTATACAGAAGTGCCATAAGACAGACATGAATGAAACATGATGTCTGCTCAGGAATGGAGAGGTATGTAGCTAGTGAAGGCTCAGGGAGACTGAGGAAGAATGTAGAGCTTGAAGAACAGGGAGAAATTAAACAGAAAGAGAGAGGTGGTGGAATGGAAGGAAAATCCAAATAGAGATGGAAGAATAGCCTTCAGCAAAGGGGAAGGAATAAGAAAAGACACATTTGGTTTCAGTAACTATGCAACCACTTTGGCTAAAGAGAAGGGTTTCTGCAGGACAGAACAGTAATGAGGAATAATATCCCAACGTTAAACTGAATTCGTATTATGGAGGGTCTTGAATGTCAGGCAGAGGTATCTGTGCACCTGATTGAGAGGGCAAAAGGGTGCCTGAAAGTTCATCCTAGTTCAGTGCATTGTGCTGCTATGGATAGAGTGCCCTCTCATACATTGCTGGTGAAATATGGATTGCTAGGCTTTGGGGGAAAATACTCTGTCAATATTTATTAAAAATAAACAGACTATCTCAATTGTTCTTCTGGGAATCTGTTCTATAGAAACATCAGGCTACAAGGATACATACAGTTCGAGCACATTTTTTCGAAAATTGTTTTAAAGTCATTAAAAAAAAGCAGATATAATCTGAATGCCCATGGAGGGTTGGGGAGGTGGGGGCGACTGAATAAACTTGTATCCCCACATCATGACATAGTATGTGATTAATAATACTTAGGTCCTATTGACCTGAAGGGTGTCCATAATATAATGTTTAAAAAGCACACTTCATATATATATGAAGTTATACATATATCACACACAAACATACATGATATGCATTGTATATAACATACATACATATATATCCTATTTATGTAAGATAAAAATAAAAGAGCTAAATGACTAACGAAAATGTGCACAGATAGATATGTGAAATGTGACCCGCGAAACTGTAGAGGGTAGGGAAAGAAAGGGATGTTTATCACTGATTCTGCTATTCTCCTCACTATAGGAAATTTTTGGAAACCCTAAAATGTTTAACTTACAAGAAAGTATTAAATAATGTTAGTGTTAAATAATGTTTAGTATGTACGTTATTAGGAGGAAAAAATCATATTGTAAAATAGTGTGCATAGTATAAGTCCATCTATATATATATGCTTCTATGTACACAGAAAATAGTCTGAATGGATATACACCAACATAAAAGATGTACATATGTGTGCATTCTTATTTTTTGTTTTCTTTTATTCACTAGATATATTTATTGGAGGATTTACTGGATGCCAGATGCTGTTCTAAGCTCTTTCTTCCTGTTTTGGGTTCCTGTTAAGTTCAAGTCTGCTAAATGGTAAGTTATTTGAGGGCAAGTGGTTTTGCTTTCTCATCTTCATATAGACCATTGTGGCAGACAGAGTGTTTTAAATTTGATAGGAAATCAATAAATATCTACTGATTAAATGAATAAATGAATGACCAACATAAACAACTTGCTCAAGGCCACTCGGTTAGTGGGCAGCAAAGCTTGGGTTAGGCATCTTCACTTATCACTTCACCTCCCTCTTGATGGATATAATTTGACTTCCTAGTGGGCCTAAATTTGAAATTTAACAGATAAACTTGTCCACTATTTTATGGAGAAGGCCTCCCGTCAGGACATACAACCCAAAAACTTCTGAGGGGATTACTGGTAGGCCCTGTCCCCTCAAAAGTGAGCACAGGTGCGGAGGAAATGAAAATCAAATGTCTAAATAATGAGGATAATCATTTACTGTGGTATCATGTGTTCTGAGTAACGTGAAACTTCTTTTTGGTTGTTGACCCTCTCTCTTATCCTGAATTTTTAGTTCGCACATATAAACAAAACATATTCCTGAAAGAGCCTGGATCTATTTGCCAACAGGTTTATGATTCATGTTTATATAGGTTGTAAATCCTTTTCAGGAATTACAAAGATACCTTGCTTTGCTTTTCCTAAGCTGTTTATTCTTGCTATTACTTTACATATTGTTCTGTGTGTCCAAGATACCAGAGACCTGTGAATTCAGCTCAGCAAATGTCCCCTCAACATTTTCTATATTAATGTTGAATACCAGTGTTCATAAACTGTAACAAAACCAACATTCCATTCCATGTGGATTTTCTAGCCAACCAGGAGTCAGGTATTTAACCCTTAACAATATCCAAGGCACTACCTGTACACAGTAATGTATATACTCTTGAAAGATGGGATGTCTGGGTACCTAAATTTGGAGAAAAATAAAATGTCCATAATTTGCTACCTATTTCACTGAGTGATTGGGAGAGTCAACTGAATAACAGAAGTGCTTGAAACTTTGTAAAGTTTCAAGCACTGTGCACACAGAAGGGAGTATTAATTTGACTAGTGTTCTTTGCTTTGGTCTGGATCTCCATAATTGACAGAGATAAAAGTAACACATACCGCCATCTTTGGGATCTTCAACACATGTTCTTTTAAATGGAGTTTGATTGACAACAGCCATATAATCTGATTGTCCCAAGCCCTCCTATCTTCTAGGGCCACATTCTCCTTTACATTTCCTGAAGAAACGGTTCAAGCCCAATCCCACGCACAGCAGTCCCCAATATATTTGAAAGTTTCCAGGAAGAGAAAGATATCTTTCCTCGTCACTCCCACTGGTTTCTTCCCACTTAGGAACCTGTCTCCTAAATCAACTCTGCTTCCCTCAGTCCCTTTATCCAGTTGCAACATCTCCTCCACCCTCTTTGCCTCCCCAAAGCGCTGCCAGGACAAAGCTATTGCATGCAACTAACTTTAATTTATAGTTTGGGTGGAATATAACAGACCATGGCACAGCACAAAATAGGAACAGCCTAAAATTAAAAACTAAAGATCATTAATCTTAAAGTCCCTTGGCCATCCGTGTCCCAGCAAATCTCTCACCAGTCATTTCTTTCCTTAGACATCCAGGCAAAAGTCCCCTGCCCCTCTCATTTATTGGCTGCCACTGTAAAACTCAAATGTTATGTGTTTTTAATTATGCAGAACTATGTGATTATTTTCTCTTAAGTCTTTTCAATAATAGATACAAAGGAGTTTGTCATTTCAAGAAATAGGGCTCCTCAAAGTGTTTTCCTGCACAAAAGCATCATCTACCCCTAAATCTCACCATTCTTAGCAACACAAAGATTTTTTTTTCTTGGTAAACTTCTCAAAGTTCAAATTCTTAAGGCAGGGTGGTAGTGGTTGTGCAGGTATAGAGGGACTTCCATTAAATGTACTTTTTCTTTCCTCAAAGAGGAGTTTGGAAAGCTTTCAGAGCTGTAGGAATTCTTGTCCTCCAGAAAAGAAATTAAGCAAAAAGATAAGGGGTGGGGGAGAGGTATGAGGCTGGGGTGCGGGCACCTAAAACTTCCCATAGTCCCTGAAATTATACCAAGAAATCACAATACCTGAGGCTGCTCTTAGAATCAACCTCTTTAAAACACTGTCCATTCATCAAGACTTCATGGGTAATGGTCTTCTAAAACTATGCAGCTCTATAGATGGAATATCCAGTGATGTAATGAAGTCACCTGCCCAGCACAAGGGACTGTGCTTAGAAAGTAGCAAAGTGCGTCATTTTAATTTCCATTGACTTACTTATAATATTAATACTTGCAATTTTTGAGTGCATACCATGTATTAGACTTGGGATACATTTTACATACAGTTTTTCTGGTCCTCAAAGTTGTGCAAGGTACATAGTACATATTATCCATTCTGTTTTCAGACACTTTTCCCAAGGCCACTAGCTGGAGAGTGGTGTGTCTCCAAGGCCAATGCTCTCCCCTTAGACCATTCTGTGTGTTTCTGAGCTGGGAATAAACTGACCACCCATGTCTGTGTTCCCTTCAACTCTGGGTCTTATTGCCCAAAGAAGCTCTAAGGGGCAGTGCCCAAGAAGGCATGACTATCCTCTCTGACATCTACCTTAAAGGTTGACTGCATCCCACTTTTTAGAACCATTTATGAATCTATCATTCATACATTTGTCCAAACCCTTTTAAAATTCATTTATATTTCCTGCAGTATCACCTTTTAGGGTAATGAGGTCCCTCGTTTTATTACCCACTATGTGAATTAGTGTTATCTTTTATTTGTCCTTAACTGACCTCCATCAAGTTCCAGAGGGCACCTCCTCATTTGCCCCAGGCTAATGGACCCGGAACTATCCTTAGATCATCCATCTACGATGACAGGACATTTAGAACAAGACCAAGATCATACCCACGAACGACAGCATTCCTCGGCAACCAATTGGTAAGTGTTGGGTGGTGTTGGGATTGTCAAAGAGGCCTCCTTCCTCTTGAAATAAGGTACATAGTGTCTTGGGGGGCTGCTGACCAAGCAACAATGGACTCAGTGGTCCTGCTCCAGCACATTCCTTGAACCAATTAGCTTGAGGGGCTTTCCACATGAACCTCAAGGAACTTTGTTGTTGGCGTCAGATTAAATAAAACTCAGGTAAGAGATGGAGGCTCAGACAACTATTGGGTAAACTAGGATCATGGTTGTAAAGTCCTTAACTTGTAGAAAAACATATCAGACACAGGAAAAGGTGAGAGTCCATCCCTGGAAACTGGGCACACAGCAGGCCCAAGACTAGGAGAAGCCTCTTTGCTGGAAAGAGAACAGAAAGTCGAGCAAAACTGATTTCCAGGCAAGTACCTTTTCTTAGACACTTGAGAAAATCAATATGTATTTTGACCTGAAAGAAAACATTCTCAGACTGCAGGGAAGGAGAGCGGTAATCTTTTCATTTTATATGTACCGAGTTTATTGAGGAGTTGCAAATCATTGCAGTGTAAACATAAAACAGTTTAATTTTTTTCTCCAGCTGCTCCCTAACTCTACCCTGTTCAACTCCCCTTCCCCTGCTTCTCTTGATTAACATCTCACTCTCTCCTAAGTCTCCAGTCTCGTTTGGTAGTTAGAATTGTCTCATTTAAAACTCATTCCTATTTATTGTAAAGTTTTCATCTCAAATATGATTCAAAGTCGTTCTCTCCCCAGCCCAGACTAGAGCCATCTGTGGCCCCTAAGAGTCTGAAGCGAGGGTGAAGAGG
Source organism: Phocoena sinus (assembly GCF_008692025.1). NCBI lineage: Eukaryota > Metazoa > Chordata > Mammalia > Artiodactyla > Phocoenidae > Phocoena > Phocoena sinus. Next base: position 49,645,567 of record NC_045775.1, on the reverse strand, counting down.
TTGAGGTAGGACCCTCTTCTGGTTTCTTAGCTTCTCCTCTCCAGGACCACCACACGCTGCCCAGTTGGCTGAAGACTGCATGATTCCACTGGTGCCGCTCACAAAGACAACAAGGCAGACAGCACCCCTCCACCAAACAGAGTTACTCCAACAAAAAGCCCTGTTACTTTAGCGACATCCCTAAAAATGAAGCAGTGTACAACATGTGCATCTGCTCATGGCCAACTTGCCAGCTCCTCCTGTTTGTTGGAAAAGGGGAGGAAAGAGAAGCTAATGGGTCGATGTCTTCTTGGTTGACTGGGAAAGGTTGAAGTTGGTTGCCCCACTCTTCTGACTGGCCCTCTCTGTCTTTTGAGTGAGGAGTGACCAAACGTGCTTCTCCCTCTCCCTCTCTCACAGGATACTCATGCGGGCCCTGTGGGGACTGGAGTCAGGATACATATGCATGGCTCTCTGCCAGAGACTTCATTCTGGCTCCACTGTTCCAAACCTCCCACCATCGTCTTCAGCTTCCTCCAAAAGGTGTTTCAATCAAAACCCAGGTCACTATAACCACATTCCTATTACTTATATCTTTACAGCATCCTCCCACCCTTCTCCCCACCACTACCAAAAAGAAAAAACGGTTTTGAGTATTGATATTCATATTCTCAACAGATTAAAAATATCACTTTCAATTTTCCTTGCAAATCCTCAAAGATCCATCTTTATTCAGTGTTAGACATTGTGCAGTTTATCAACGTAAGATTGAAAAAAAGCGAAGATGAAGGCGTATGCACTGATGTAGTCGGGTGGAAATGCATATTTTGCGAGCATCTGATCAGGATGCTTGGTTTCTTTCTCTTGCTGTCTGTAATGACATCCATAGAGCTATGCTCAAGGTTATAAATCTTTTTCACACAGACTTACCAGAAGTGACTCAAAACTAACTTAACCTGTATTAGATATAGTTACGGATCTGCAGACACGTTTAAGCTCTTTAAGCAACAAATTGAAGCCATCACTCTAGCTAGAAGTTGAAGCTGTTCCTTGTCCTTAGTGATTAAAATTTAGAAAAATCTGCCTAAAATAAATCAGTCATGTAAATGAACCCTCAAGGGGCACTTTCTTGGAGTCGGGGCATTATTTGTATAGAGAACAGTCTGCCAGAGCCACTGGTGATATCGAGGAACATTTGGGATGAACAAGTGCTGAGTCACTTTAAAACTAACCAAGTAATAGAGGCAGTTATCACCCAAATACATTACTTATCACCGGGGCCTCCTGATGCCTGTGCTTACCCAGGAACCCTCCTGTGATATTGAAGGCCAAGGCATCTCCTCTCCCTAACAACACTGTTGTATCTTTGGCAACTTGAGCAGGAACTCAGAAAATCAATACCACTTCATGAGCCAGGTCTTGGTCCTCTCCCTTTACGAGGATTCTGTCAATGCAAGGGGCCATTACTGTACTTTAAAGGCATGATATAAAATTGCTTCGACAAGATATAAGACACACCGTTTGCAAGAACCTGGTGAGAGTATTTCAGTCAAAGTTAAATAGTTTCATCATGTAATTACTTCAATTGGCAAAGCTCCAGCCGAACGCACTCTCGGAGGGGCTACACCTTCTATTACGGGTGGGGGATTGTGAGTGAGGCCTGTCGATCAGCTTCAGTTGTTCTAAACAAGGTCAAGCTGTTAAAATCGAGGCAGAGCCCAGCATCGATGCCATTGGCAATGACACTGCAACTGAGTTGACAAGTTGCTTTCCCTTTTTTTTCCCCTCCAACTAAGTGGTCTGAAAGTAGCTTTAGTTTTATGGCTATAAAATATTTCATCCTGATCTGCAGTCTGGTAATTCATTTTCTAAGGACTGTTTAGAATTTATTCAAGGGGAAAAGGAAACTCTGTTGGTTTCTCTAACCGATTTCCATTATATGACACAATTTAACTTTTGTATTTTATGAGGTTTTATGTGTTCCACTAAAACCATTAGCTGGTTGTCTCCTCATGATAAAATTTAATCACTTATATAATACCTTAAAAGCCAATGACAGTTTTGCATATATTTATGTTTTCTTTCATTTAAAATATGGGCGTGTCATAAAGTTAGCTCTTATTGGCGGGGGTGGGGGAGGAAAAGGCTGGCACTAAAAACAGAAAATCTGTAAGTATTGAGCCTTTATGTATGACACAACAAGAATGAAGCACTGTTGCCTACAAACTGCCTGAAATTTGAGAAAAAGTGAATGCTAATTCATGACGACCATTCATATTTCAGTGATTACCTGAGTGCACCCAAGCTCCACATTTAGCTTTATCCCATATAAAGCTACTTGACAACTATGAGATTTTGACAATTTAACAAAAATTTTAATAATAACAATGAGAAATAGACTCAAAGGACAGGGACGTATACCTTGCAAAAATGTCTCACAGAAGCTAATCACATTAGCCTGCCCTTTGCAATCAGAGACGCTCTCACAATTCCACTTCCAAGTAACATTTCCCAAATCTGGGTGGTTAATAAAGACTAGAAGAAAAGTGATTTTCTCTCCCTCTCATCCCACTTCCACCTACAGAGTTCCAATTATGGCATCACTTAATCACCACACATATTTATTTTAGAGTTATTCAAATGCATTATGAATTTATATGTCTATTATTAGATTTATTGGTGCTAATGATTTGGATTTAAATAGCACTTTTCTTCCTGAGGCTATAACAATTTTTCGTCAATGACCGAATTCACTTTCTCTGCATGCCTCAAATGGGAGGTAGGAAAGGGGCAAAGGTCATTCAACCCATTTAGCTTAGGACAATCTTATCCCAAAGATCAGAAAGAATTAACTGAGGCTCCATATATTCTGACAGTAATGGATCAAGGAACTGGCTAGATTTTTAACTGTAAAGAGTGCAGTTACCACATATATATCGTTCATCATGATATCCCCAGCAAACAGAATAGTATCCAAAACAAATATTTGTTTAAAAAAAGAATTAATAAATAGATACATCAGTTGATCAATCAATCATAGAGAATTTCAGCTAGAAATTTGCAAATTCTCAAAGCTAGTGGAAGTAAAGCTGGGGTGTTTGGTAGGCTACCCCTCCAATTGCAAAAGTGTATATGCTCATTTTCAAAGGGGCAAAGTGTGTTATTGGGCTGATACATAGGTAGGGATGTGTGTAGGTTACGATAGTGATGATTTCAGGGGAATAGGAATATTCACCAGTCCTCCTCCAAAACCTCCCCTACCTTTACAGGGCTTAATAAATTTCTCTATCAGGGAACAAAGCTTTTCCTTCCATGATGAAACATAAAGGCTGGGTGGAATTGTTTCTAGGAAAGTAGATCAGAGGAGGCTGTGCTGTGGGGAGAAGCTGATTTACTGTGAAGCTAATGAGACTTAAGTTTCAGGGCCGCTCAGCTATCCAGATCTCTGCCAAGGTCCTGGGAGGACCCTAGCAATGAGTTTTCATTGGTTTTGTTGAATTTGCAACAGTAAGATATTTTTGTGTTCTGTTTTTGTAAAAACATCCACCCTTCAAATTGTAAAAGTTTCAGGGCCCACAAATCCTGGATTCCCACCAGTTGTGGGGTCACATTTATTTTAAAATCTCATTGCTGTAACACAGCAAAGGTTTATTCCTGGTTCTTGCTTCAGCAAGAAGCAGATCACTTTGTTCCACATAGTCACTCAGGGATCCAGCTGAGGAAGGTTCTCGCCATCTTTTGACACTGCCATATTAACATGGGTCTACCAGTGTTGTGTCAGGAAGGGGAGAAACATGGACAACTTATACCAGTTTAAAATACTTTACTCAGAATTTATACATAGTCATTTATCTTCATAACCCATTGACCAGAACTAGTATGTGGATCAAACTTAGTGCCAAGGGAAGCTGTGAAAACTTTCTGTGTTCCCAGGACAAAGAGGATAACTGAAGGCAGTGAGCACTATTAATCTATACCCCCAAATACCCTCTGATTTTGTTTCACACCAAAGTGTACTTAAAGTGAATAGGTAAAGTGCAAGGGCATTAAGGTATTCATCTCCTAAAGAGGAGAATGGCAAGAACTCATCTTAACAATGCGAACCTCAGGAAAAAAGTCAGATATCACGCACTAAAACTCATCTGGAGAGATTTGGCAATAAGAAGAAAGATTAAGAGACCAGTTCCCAGTGTTACTAGGACTAGTCTATGCCCAGAAGGATTCCAAGGTATTTGGATGCACTAGTCCCACACGAAATACACATATTTTTTGTAATGAAGAAGCTCAAAATTTCTCAATGTTTTTCCCTTGTCTAAAGAACAACAGCCATGTAGCTGTCCAGTTTTTCCAGCACCAGTTATTAAAGAGGCTTTCTTTGTTCCATTGTGTATTCTAGCTTCCTTTGTCATAGGTTAGGTGACAATAGGTGCGTGGGTTTATCTCTGGGCTTTCTATCCTGTTCCACTGATCCATATTTCTGTCTTTGTGCCAGTACCACACTGTCTTGATTACTGTAGCTTTGTAGTATAGTCTGAAGTCAGGGAGCCTGATTCCTCCAGCTCTGTTTTTTTTTTTTTTTTTTGAAAAATGCCATTGGTAATTTGATAGGGATTGCATTTGGGTAGTATAGTCATTTTCACAATATTGATTCTTCCAGTCCAAGAACATGGTATATCTCTCCATCTGTTTGTGTCATCTTTGATTTCTTTCATCAGTGTTTTATAGTTTTCTGAGAACAGGTCTTTTGCCTCCTTAGGTAGGTTTATTCCTAGGTATTTTACTCTTTTTGTTTCAGTGGTAAATGGGATTGTTTCCTTAATTTCCCTTTCTGATCTTTTGTTGTTAGTGTATAGGAATGCAAGAGATTTCTGTGTATTAATTTTGTATCTGGTGACTTTACCAAATTCATTGATTAGGTCTAGTAATTTCCTGGTGGCATCTTTAGGATTCTCTATGCATCGTATCATGTCATCTGCAAACAGTGACGGTTTTACTTCTTCTTTTCCAACTTGGATTCCTGTTATTTCTTTTTCTTCTCTGATTTCCATGGCTAGGACTTCCAAAACTGTGTTGAATAACAGTGGCAAGAGTGGGCACCCTGGTCTTGTTCCTGATTTTAGAGGAAATGCTTTCAGTTTTTCATCATTGAGAATAATGTTTGCTGTGGGTTTGTCATATATGGCCTTTATTATATTGAGATAGGTTCCCTCTATGCACACTTTCTAGAGAGTGTTTATCATAAATGAGTGTTGAATTTTGTCGAAAGCTTTTTCTGCAACTCTTGACATGACCGTATGGTTTTCATCCTTCAATTTGTTAATATGGTGTAAAAGAATGAAATTAGAACACTCCCTAACACCATACACAATAATAAACTCAGAATGGATTAAAGACCTAAATGTAAGGCAGACACTATAAATCTCTTAGAGGAAAACATAGGCAGAACACTCTTTGACATAAATTGCAGCAAGATTTTTTTTGATCCACCTTCTAGAGTAATGAGAATAAAACCAAAAATAAACGGGACCTAATGAAACGTAAAAGCTTTTGCACAGCAAAGGAAACCAGAAACAAGATGAAGAGACAACCCTCAGAATGGGAGAAAATATTTGCAAATGAAGCAACTGACAAAGGATTAATCTCTGAAATACACAAACAGCTCATGCAGCTCAATATCAAAAAAACAAAGAGCCCAATCCAAAAATGGGCAGAAGACCTAAATAGACATTTCTCCAAAGAAGACATACAGATGGCCAACAAACACATGAAAGGATGCTCAACATCACTAATCATTAGAGAAATGCAAACCAAAACTACAATTAGATTATCATCTCACACTGGTCAGAATGGCCATCATCACAAAATCTACAAACAATAAATGCTGGAGAGAGCGTGGAGAAAAGGGAACGCTCTTGCACTGTTGGTGGGAATGTAAATTGATACAGCCACTATGGAGAACAGTATGGAGGTTCCTTAAAAAACTAAATACAGAACTACCATGTAACCCAGCAACCCCACTACTGGGCATATATCCAGAGAAAACCATAATTCAAAAAGACACATGCACCCCAATGTTCACTGCAGTGCTATTTACAATAGCCAGGACATGGAAGCAACCTAAATGCCCACTGACAGAGGAATGGATAAAGAACATGTGGTACATATATACAATGGACTATTACTCAGCCATAAAAAGGAACTAAATTGGATCATTTGTAGAGACGTAGATGGACCTATAGTCGGTCATACAGAATGAAGTACGTCAGAAAGAGAAAAACAAATATCGTATGTTAATACATACATGCGGAATCTGAAAAAATTGGTATAGACGATCTTATTTACAAAGCAGAAATAGAGACACAGACGTAAAGAACAAATGTATGGATACCAAAGGGGAAAGTGGAGGTGGGATGAAGTGGGAGATTGGGATTGACATATATACACTGTTGACACTATGTATAAAATAGATAACTAGAGAACCTACTGTATAGCACAGGGAACTCTACTCAATGCTCTGTGGTGACCTAAATGGGAAGGAAGTCCAAAAAAGAGGGTATAGCTGATTGACTTTGCTATACAGTAGAAACTAACACAACATTGTAAAGCAACTGTACTCCAATAAAAATTTTTTAAAATAAAATAAAATAAAATAACGAACAACAGCCAAACTCATTAGCATTCAAGGTCCTCCAAATTCCAACTTCTGTTTAGTTTTTCTGCCTCTTGTTCTTTCCACTCTACTTCCCAAAACCCCAGCCATATTGAACGACTCATCCTTCCTTGAGTAGATACACTATCTGCCTTTTGACTGCACAGTCTATCCTCGACATTAAATGCTCTCTCTTCTTTCTCTTATGCAACCAATGAACTCATTCTTCAAGTTGAAGTTCAAAAATCATACCCTATAGGAAGCAAGCCTCCCTTACAGGTCTTAGCTAAAAAACAGGTTCTGCCATTTTGTTCCATTTCCCTTTGTGTTTATTTCAATTATATCATATTTCTCCTTGTTTATAGGCACAATCTCTTCCCTGTTAGACCGTCAACCTCATCCATGAGGGAGAACAGAGTTTTATCCCCAGCACTTGGTTCAGCCCCTGGCAGATCGTCAGAATTTAATAAATTATTGTTGCATGAATGAGTAAATGAATGACTAAGGAGGGAGCACAGGGACTAAAGGGAATCAGGATTTTCTAATGAGGCTAAGATACAGGCGGCCCCTAAGTTAGAAAGGGGGCAAGAATGACTCCTATTTTGTGAGAGCAGATACTGCTTATTTAGGGACATGTGCCCACATGTCTATACAGGACCAAGTGCTATAATTTTCAAAGTGCTACTTAGTGCAGGTGTTTCCATAATTGGGATGAAGTGAGAAAATTCCACTCACTGGATGTAAAAGTCACCCTTCCACCTGGGTAATGCAATGGTCCAAGCTTTAAAAGATGTATGAATTGCCTCTCCCCAGAGGGACTAGGCAGAGAAGGATGTACTTTCTAACACAGCACAGTTATTGACCTTCCACTGTAGCAAATCTGCAAATGTCAAAGCAATGAATGTTTCTAAGAAGAAAGCTACTGTTTAAAAACAGATGTTTAAAATACAGGGCCTTGAGAGCTGTCCTCTCTCCACACACACTTGCTAACAATTCTGAGAAGCACAGAACACAAACATGTATCATTCCCCCTCTTTCCTTTCCAAGACCAAACAAAGGAAGTTGAATGAATCTTCACCTCTGTTTATGCAATTTAAGAACTGAAGAATGCGTTCCTAAGGTTAAGATGAATCCCAGGACAAGAGAAGGTTAAAAGGCACCATTACAGCATGTGTGTCTAATAATGCCACAGGTTTGCACAGTGCTTATGACCCTCCAAATCTTCTCATCATTCTCATGGGATCCTTAACTAATCTTGGGATGATCCAAGAATAGGTTGGATTAGACCCATTTGACAGATGGGGAAACCCATCACCAGCAAAGATATGACATTCCTAAATATTGGTAAAACAGAGAGAGTTCTGTCAAGGCCAAGGAGAAGAAGAAATAACTAGATTGTTAATTCTACTTCGAGGGCATCACAGCAACACATTTATTATCAAGGTACTTCTCTGGGTACATGGACAATGTGAGTGTGTCTCTGAATGATTCATTCAACGCACAACTTCGAATACCACCCACATTTTAGCATTGTGCTGGGGATGAAGCATAGAGAAATAAGTAATGACCTAGGTATGAGCGTGTTCACAGAAACAAATGAGAGATGATAGAACAATGGGGGAGCTGGATGATGCTGAGGTGATGGGGAATCATGGGAATACAAGTAAGGTCAAGTGGACATCCGTAAGGGAAGCAGGGAAGGCCTCCTGGTGGAACAAATGCTTAAACGAAGGATGCAGAGAAATTAATCACGTGAATAGAGGAAGGTCAGATGAGGGGAAAGAGACCCGTGTACAAAGGCACAGCACAAGAAGTAAAACATCTGAGCAAATTCAATAATCTGGGTGGGTAGACCACAAAGCAAGAAATGTAGAGAAATGTTGGATGGCAAGAAACCCTGCAGTCCAGTTATCCACCTCAAGAAATAAAAGCTTCCTCCAGGGCCTATGGCAGGACTGATGACTGGTTTGGTTGAGAAGAAACATTTAGACATCTGTGAAATTGACCTTTCTCCTTCAACCCTGTAGCAGTGTCAAAAACAGATTTTATGCATTGGGGCAAAGGCCTCAGGCCCAGCATCAGGCCACAGTGAGAAATCGCTGCTACTAATCAAGAAAAGTTCTCTTTTCTTGTCTAAGTGCACTTTGGCAGAGGAAGCCGTCCATGCAAGGGGCCTGCCTCACAGTGGGACAAAGAAGGGGGCATTTCTCCCCGCTCTGGAGCCCCCTGCCCCCACGGCAAAATGAACTCTCCCTTTGCTTGTGATATGGCTAATGTATTCCACTGGGGAGAAGGTCTTTTAATCCTGTAAGGAGAGAGAATCATAAAGAGGCAAGTACCCTCTGGGGAGGAAACAAGTGAATAAGGGGTAAGTAGCTAATAGCAGAGCCATTTCTGAGAGCCGTCTTTGCAAACGAAGAAGGGGTGGGAGCAGGAAGGCCAGTAACAGGGAGGGAATGGGGGGCTGGCCCCATCCACACTTGATAACAGAATCGGTCACACCTGACAGCAGAATCGGGAGAGATACCTCAGGGCAGGAGTCAGCCAACTTCTTCTGTAAAGGGCTGGGTAATAAAGCTTTTAGGCTTTGCAGACCACCGGGTCTCTGTTAGAACCACTCAACGCTGCTATAGTAACTCAAAAGCAACCACAGACAAAATGTAAACGATGAACATAGCTGTGTTCCAATAAAACCCTTATTTACAAAAATAGGTAGGCAGCCAGGTACCCATAGGCCATCGTTTGCTGACCTCTGTCTTAGAACGACGGCTCTCAAGGTGTGGTCCCTGGACCACAGCAGCATCAGCATAGCATCACCAGGGAACTTATTAAAAATTTACTTGTTAAAAATGTAAATTCTCAGCCTCACCCCAGACCTTCTGAACCAGAAACTCAAGGTCAAGGGCACTGCAGTCAGTGTTTTACTGGCAGTGAAAGAATCAACCTCACTCCAAGTGGTGACTCTGGAGTTAGTAATTTGTTAAAGACAGGGTTTCAAACCACATGGTGTGCATTTATGATCAAAAAGGAATCTTTACTGTTACAGAGTGTTCTTTTGTCTAAATAGAAGGTAGGTTGTGAGAGCATGTCTTGAAACACTCACAAGACCCTCTGCAAGTTTCCTCATTCATCTGATAGCCAATTTTTATGACTTATCAGCTAAAACCAATATGGCAGTGATACATCCTGCCTGGGTTTGAATTGATCATAGAAAGAATTCCAGAAAACACTAAAAGCAGCTCTGGTTACTGAGAAACTTGTAGATCACAGGCTTGGTTTCTTTCATGGAAAACCAGCATGGTTTTCTTCAGCAAATGTTGAACTGAGTATTAAAAAGGCATTAAGCTGCCTCCTTTGCCATGTCAAGTATGCATTCAAATTCAAGACAGCATTTAAAATATTAAAACACCTAGCAATTTTATTACTAGCTCATTTAAAATGGCGACCATGAAAAATTTAGTTTAAGCTACCCAATGATGGCTCGTGAGACACTTAAAAATACACACACAGATAACTGAACTTTTAAAGTAAGTTCCTTATTAACTTCTTTCCCCTCATCTATTACCATTGCTATTTTCCAGCTGTATAAACAGTCTGGAGAGTATGCCCTGAATGAATTCACCATTCAGAAAACAACATAATTACAGCCATTCCAGCAAATCGAGTGCCAAAAAAGTTACAAATTAATTGAAGGTTAGCATTGAAAATTAAATCCTAGTCAGCTTGAAGTCATCTTTTAGGCTACTTTCTATAGAATTAAATAGAGAACTCTCTCCACATCAGTTTGGCTGACAGAGTTTTAAAGTTCAGGTGGACAAATGGCCTTCCCCCCGGCTATCACTTTCCTGTGATCTGATATTAATCCCAGGTGATGCCTGCCAATAGTACCTTAGAACCTGCTTATGATTTATGCGTGATGCAGGACCACTTCCTTTTCTCCTATAAATACAATGGCATTAGAAAAATCACAATTTATCTTGCCCTATTCTATATTGTTAATGACCACTGAGGACATTATCAAAAAAACATTTTTCTCTTTTATTTTTATTATTTCATTTTTTCAAACATACAAACCATTTGCGAAAACAATACAAAGAATCCCCTGTACCTTTCATCCAGATCCCCCAAATATTAATAGATTTACAATATTAATTAATGCTAACTGACAAAGTTCAACTATCAAAATCAGATAATTAACATTAAAATTCAAAACCCCTATCTAATGGACAAACCTTCTTCAGATTTCACCAGTTGTCCCTCTAATGCTCTTTTATTGGCCCAGGATCCAATCCAGCATCACTTGTGGTATTTATTTGTCATGTTTCCTTAATGTCCTTTGATCTGATCATCAGTAAATGTTTAAATCCAACACACATTCATTGAGCACCTAAGCTGTGCCAAAATTGTGGCAAAGCTCTGAGGATTCAAAGATGCTTCTGGCCTTTGAAACACTTATACTTAATCATCAAAGTCAAAATAAAATCAAAGGCCAGACATGGAAGAATGTACTGAAGTATTGCTTCTTTAGGAAAAAATAAATAAAACAACACTGTTTAGATTTGAAAAAAAAAAAAGATATCATTAATGAAGATGACCTCAACCCAAAAGGTTCTTGCTTACAAAAAACATTATTGTTCATGGCTGAAAGCAACATTCAGAGACATTGCATGTAACAGAGCTACTGGATTGTCTTCATGGTCAATGTTTGTATTCCTCACGCCTAAACAAGGCTTGGCAAACAGAAGGGGCTCAGTAAAGGTCAAATGAAGTGGGGAGTTGGGGTCATCTCTGAAGCCTACCAGAGGATTTGGAACATGCAGGATAGCTCCAGGTGTCAACCTGAAATCCCCTCTTGACAGTGAAGAAACTCATTCAAACTCCAAATTAAAGTTCAGAGGCTAATTACCATCCGAGGACCTTTTTCTTTTTGTACTGCTTTGAAACAGGATGTGTTGAAAGGCACTGTTAAACACTTGGCAGAGAACCAGAGATTTGGGCTCAAGGATTTTTTGCATGCCTACCGATCTCTCCATTTACTTCATTTCTTTAATATCAAATTGTTCCTCCATGGCTCATTCAATGCTGTGTTTTGTGAGATTTCTAGAATCTTGAAGTTGAGAGAACATCAGCGGTTGCTAGTCCAGCACCTGAACAGATTCATATTCGTAAGTTCTTTACAACATTTCTGACAAGAGGTGTGGCCCCTCTCCACTATTCTAGCCCTATCCAGCTTCAGGAGAGTCTTCCTGATAGTACTGCAAAACTCCATCAGGCTACACCTCTCACCTCCCACTCTATATTTAACAAGTACTGTCCTATGTTCTGCCTTCTATAGTCCCACACAGTAATTCTGGATATATATCAGTTCATCAATGCCTTTTAAAAATATGGGTTCTAAAATGAACCATTCAAAAGGCTCCGAGTCTGGCCTGACCAGCACGGGGCACAGAGAATCTGTCATCTCACTGGTACTGACACTACTTAAATGTCCATGAATCACACAGCTTTTCTAGTAGTTGCATCACAGTGTTGACACACGGTGGGTTTTCAGAATCAGTTGAGTGTTGAGTTTTTACAAAGGGTGCTACTACTGTCTGGCTTCATTGTGTGTATCATGTACTAAAGCAGAGAGACCTGGAGGTCCTACATGTATAAGTTTATATTTATCTATTTTGGGTTCTACTTCATTATATTTGACCCATGGTTGCAACCGTTCGAGACCTTTTTGATCAGGAGGCAAATAAATGAGTTACCCTGCCTTTTCCTGTCATCCACCAATCAAACAAGAAGCCACCTATGCCATTACCAAAGTCATTATTCAAAATATGGAATAAAATAAGACCACTGGCAGAAGCACAAGCCTAGTTAATTCCCTAAAGACAACTTTGCCTCATCAGGTAGCACTCTTTGGCATGTGACTAAATGATTGTAAATATATTCATCTATTATCCTACCCACATTTTACCACTCTTGTTCACAAAGATGACCATAGATTCTACCAAAAGTGTTGCTGAAACCCATGTTCACTAGGTCTTTCCCTGGTCTATCCCAAAATGAAAATGGCTTAACGTGGCAAGGCTTGGCAACAAGGCATGAAATGAAATGTAGGGTAAGTTGAGAATGTTTCACACGCTCTACTCAGAGATGAGTGAGAGCTGCATGATAGGAGCCGACTTCCACCATCACCAAAGACAACTTGTTTCTGACCCAGTTGCATTACCTATACCTGGAATGCAGCATCCACATTCTCCCACTGATACTATTTTTATTCCTCTCTTTTTAAACTTTTAACAGAATACAGTTTCACTGATTTCTTAGAACCTTCTCTTGGCATTGTGCCTCCCTGTTTCATGCAATGTGTCTCTTCAAACATCGGTATAGCTTTCCCTAACCAGAAACCAGTATCATGAAGTTTCACTCCACTAAGTCTGAGGAGTTATGTATGCCACCTTGGGTTAAAATATCAAATTTGATTTAAAATTTTTTTTACACTCAACATAATCAATAACATCCTGGCATCTATATGATGCCACATGCAGTATTTCCCATTTCCTGCCCAGGTTATTTTTTTCTTCAGCATATTGAATATCTATTTTATGTTTCTTTTTTCTTTCTACCTTGCAACTTTTGTCTACTTTTATATTTCCTGGTGAAACCGAAGTTCGAATACAAACTGGTTACGGTGCAAATGCACAGACTCTTTGGAAACAAAGGGTAACCATTTTTACAAGCCACCCAAAGGACAAGAATAAGAAATGCTTTTGTTAATTAGCATCACGAGGCTGAACTGAACCAAGGATCTTAGGTTAATTCTAATGAGCTATGAGCTAATATTGGTAAGATGCTTTTAGATTTTTAATTTAAAAGCACTTTGCCAATGAAAGTATAAGGGTTACAAATTTCCTGAGCCATCTGATCCCCTACATAAAGTAATGATTTCAAAAAGTTTAGATGGATGAATGGAAAGATAGATAAATAGGGAATTTATTCCTCTGTCTACTATTCATAAAGAAAAGTTTCCATCTTCACAAAAGCCCGTTTAATAAATAGATGTTATTCCACTCACAGTTCAGACTGTGGCAAGTGAAAAGTAAAAACAAATAGCATAAAAAAAAACAAAAACCAAAAACAAATAGCATATACAAATATATAACCTACGCTGTTAAAATATTCACAATAATAAGTTCTGAGGATCTAATATACAGCATAATGATTATAGTTAATAATATGGTATTATACACTTGCAAGTTGCTAAAAGAGTAGACCTTAAATGTTCTTACCACAAAAAAAAGGTAATTATGTGATGTGATGGAGGTGTTAGCTATGGTGGTGATCGTTTTGCAATAAATAAGTGTATCAAATCAACATGTTGTGCATCTTTAACACAATGTCATATGTCAATCATATCTCAATAAAGCTGGAAGAAATATATATATTCACAAGGAGAGCTGAACTGGTCCCTTCATCACTAAGAGGCTACCTCCTAAAAAAAATCCAAGAGCAAGAGTCATTGTAATAATGCCTTCTGTTTATTTATTACTTATTATAGCCAATTCCTTTACATTCATTAACATATTTAATTTTCGGAGTAGTCAGATGAGGCAATTACTAATGTCAACTCCATTTTACAAAAGTGGAAACTGAGATTTACAGAGGTTAAACCTTCCCTGATGTTTCAAATATCACGCCTGTGATCCAGGATTGGTACCCAGCAGCTCTGTTCCACATGTTTCCCTCTCTAGACCTGTTCCACAGCATAGAAGTTGGTGGGAATTGTGGTAAAACTTGGGCAATCAACATAAAAGGTATGCAAAATATATTCATTGTTTGTGCTACATCACCCTAGTTAACCCTCTCAACCTTCCTATGTGATAATATTATCACCCTCACTTTGCAGACAAGGGGGAGAACAATCAGTAAGAGATGGGTACACGTTCTGAGACCGAGGACACTACATATTGTCAGGGTGATTGCCATCATCGCAGTACGTAATATTTTTACTTGCTTGCTATATTTAAGTGAAAAAATTACGAACCCTGGTTCTCTGTGAAAGAAGTGATTAAACATTAATCACATAATATCCAATCCCTCTACTCTCTGTGTTCCTCTTTGCACAGGAAAGAATGTTAGAGCATGCGGTTTTCCAGCTACTCTCAAGTAAATTATTTTAAAGGTAATAATAATAAGAGATTACCCCAATCTCTTATGATAGCCAAAAAGTCCATGGAGATCACTGAAAGAAAATCCATCCCTAAGGGTATTTTACAGCAAAAAGAAAAGGAGACAAAGGATATCCCCCATCTTTAAGCAAATTCTCTGATTTGACATAATTACTTCAGTTTTCTCTAAAGGAGTATTTTCTGACCTCCTTTGTCATCTTTTGAGACCCTACTAGCTAAGAAATTCTCTGAAAGATCTGTGAGGTATCACTCTCCCTAACCAGCACCCCTTCCCTTGTTTAGGAAAGAAATATCAGTGAAGTGACAGTAATTCAGCTCCCCAAATGACTTTGCTTCCTACTGACTGACCTCATTGGTGGGGGAGAGAAACATCACCTCTCACCTCAGATGCTTTCTTTAATGTAGCATCGGCTCTGCCTTTGGCCTTTGGTAGTTTGAGCATAGAGCCTTAGAGGCTGAGGCTTGAGGTGGTAAAAACATACTCCACAAAGGACTGGCCCTTTCTGAATCATCACTCATCCTTCCCCAGCATGGTCCCTGTTTTTTTCTAAAACATGAAGGATGTGTAAAGGACACATAAAACTTTAGTCAATAGGTCCATTATTATGATTGGCTGAAAACCATAAAATGCATCCATCAAGCCATTGTGTTGCATCTTGTGTTAAATTATGGTGATAAATAGTCCTTTATCTGTGACGTCACCTGTTAATCTATTCCAAAAACTATTCACCACCGGCATTATGCATCATTCATGTCCCTGCCAGCTTGCTGAAAAAAAATCCTCTACATGATAAAGCCACATACAAGATTGCGCTTGACTCTGCCGACACAAATATTGTCTGTTATTTTCATGTCATACTGTGAAACAATTGCTTCTTCAGTTCCCAAATTTATCTCAAGTGTGCAGTAATGTCCTCAGCTCTCAGCTCTGGGCATTATAACTCATGTACTTTTAATTGTTTATAATTTACATCATAACTGGATGGAGTCCATTTGCACTCATGCTGCTTTATAACTACTAGATGACATATTTTTGCCACCTTGCTCTGAGTCGAATTTAATCCTATTGAAAAGCCTCTAACATAGAATTTGGTGTGGAATGCCTTAATATTCTCAGGAGCTATGTAAAAGGCTGTGTGCAGTTACTAGCAGTAGGACTGGGGCTTGGATCTGATTTTATACAAAATGTTCTCATAAAATTAGACATTGTTTTTAGTTCTCAGAAAGTACTATTTATTAAAATGAAATCAAAAGAGGAAAGTGGGGCTTCCCTGGTGGCGCAGTGGTTGAGAGTGCACCTGCCGATGCAGGGGACACGGGTTCGTGCCCCAGTCCGGGAAGATCCCACATGCCGCGGAGCGGCTGGGCCCGTGAGCCATGGCCGTTGAGCCTGCGCGTCCGGAGCCTGTGCTCCGCAATGGGAGAGACCACAACAGTGAGAGGCCCGCGTACCGCAAAAAAAAAAAGAGGAAAGTGAGTATATTTTAAATTCCAATTTCAAGTGCAATAATCTGTTTAAAAACACACACATAATAGTGTTATGTAACTTTCTCTATATCACCTTGATGGTGTAATATTAGATGGTCTTCTTCTTAAAAGAAGAAAAAAAAAAACCTACCTAATTTTCTCAACCTACTCAAATAAGAGGAGATGGAATACAGAATGAAACAAACCACTCACTGGACTTTCATTCAAAAGATGGATCCTAATATGTTTAATTTACTTTGAGCTTTAACTCAGAGAATCTGGGGCATTGTTTCTTGCTGAACAACGCAATGGAGGTGTCATAGCTTCTCTTTATATTTTAAATCACATATGAGATGATTGGATCGCAAAGAAGAAATAAACAAATATAAATGGGTTACACCCCATATCCATCTGCTATGCTTATTTATGTATTTTTAAAATTGCTTTCTTGACGGATGCACAGAAAAGATTCACTAATATGCTAACTGGGGAGAGAAATACAACCAGATTTTCTTCCCTTCACTAGTCTTAAATGCCCAATAGAACTGGTAGCAAAATATCGTTTCCCTGAAAGTTGCTATGTAGTGCAAATTCCATCCAGTTAGTCATGGAAAACAATAAAACGTCAGATCACTTGAAAAACAGTGGCCCCCTTCCCTGGCCTCCTTCTCAATTATCATCACTTGGAGACACATATTGCATGAAAAAGAGACGTTCTAAACACCGAACAATCTTCAGCCAGTCTTGATGGAAGTTTGGCTTCAACTCAATGTTCAAAGTAAAACACGTTCCGTCTTCTCCACTCTGATGTTTGCACTCACGTGTGGTGTCTGCAGAAAGAGGAGTGGCTCTTGCCTTCTAACTGTAGTAGAACGGGCCTCATTCAGGGCCACTGTTCCAGTTCTCTTTCTTTCTTTATAAATTTTCTCCCTTCTAGCTCTTTCTCCTATTCCTAAAACTATTCTTATTATTGAGAAGAATCATATGTTAAGCACATCTAAACATCAAAGTTAGCCTATCCTCACTGCTGAAACCACACACACATGTGCGCGCGCGCACACACACACACCCTGTTTTTTCTCACTCTCACCTCACACCCATATTCTGACAAATCCCTGAATCCTCACCATTGTATAGAATGGTGTTCTTACCACCTTTTTGCTTCCTGGTAGGTCTGTAATTGTCATCTCATCCCTGGAGCCACATCAGGATCACTCAATAAACTGATTGTCAGGGGATATCTGAAGAACAGAACAGCTTGAGTTCTAGAAGCCAAGTGCCTTATGGCCTCCAGCCCAGAAAAAGGAAGCAATGAGGATGAACAAACCTCATCCCATTCCACTCCTCTAACACATTAATGTGAATTAAGCAAATGAATTTCATTCCCCATTTCTACTCAGAGAGAGCAAACAACAACGTGAAGAAGATTAAAGAATTAAATAAAACCATCCCTGCCATGTCTTTTTATGCAGAAGGAAACTGGGAAAAAGATATCCAACCCCTGGTTTTGAAAAAGTTCATTTCAGCCCTTCCTCAAGTACATACAATTTGCCTTTTTTTGTTGTTATATCATGACTTCCCCATACAGAAATAATGCTATAACAGGGATTCTTCTGTTATGGGCTCCTTATTTGAAATAATGTTTAAGTGTTGTATTCTCAAGCTTCCGACTCTTAAGATTCCAACATGCATTATCTTTTAGAATCCTGTTGGCAGTATGTTATCTCTTTCACTAGGAAAAAGCCTAAGTGGGGACTAATCTACATGTCAAGATAGCCTCAGAACAGCCACCTCTGATTATGCTTGTGGGCGCTAAACAAGATCATAGGGAATTTCTGAACTCATACAAAGTGTATTTCTGTTAGAATATCATTACATCAATCAACACAAGAAGATTGGGGAGGGGACGCAAGATCAAGAAGTATTGGTTCAGTGCCTACTCAGTGATTTAGCCATTAAAAGTTGTCAAACTGTGCAAAATGTATCTTGCTAGCCCCATTTTGCAGACAAGAAAATAGATATTCATAGAAGTTAAGAAAATGAACAAAGTCACACAATTTGACTGCAAAATCCATGTTTTTTCTCAATCTTGTCAAGCTGCTTTTCAGATAGGATAAATCCTTACATTAAGGCAGTATTGCTGGGAATGGAGAGAAGGGAATGAAAGTAACAGTGCAGTGAAAATGAAAAGAAAAAACTGAACACGTTAATCTATGTATGATCTGTCAATGCAAATACACAATTGCACCTTTACTTCAGTGATAAATCAACAAGCATTTATTAAAGATGGTTTTGTACCAGGCACCAGACCTGCGCTGGAGTCACAAAAATGTCGAATATCTTGGCCTTGGAGGGGCTTATAACCTAATGAGGAAGACACCTAACAGGATCATTTCTGGGTTATGAATGAAGTTTGCAATGCAAGTTTCCTAAAAAAAGAGGGCACCAAAGCTGAGTCTTAAAAGATAATTAGGTCACAAAGAGACAGGGGAAGCAAAGGCATGTCACATAGAGGGAAGAGCAGCTAAGGTGGAATTGTAAGACCCCATAGCCACGCACTGGCCATTCTCTCCACTATTAAAAGGTAGCAATAAATAAATAACTGAATACAAATGTGAATAGACAAAATCCAAAAGGCATAGCCACTCTCAAATACAAATTAGATATTTCTGTGGCCTAAAAGCAAACAAGTAATATCAATCTTTCAGGCCTCATCCAGAAGCTGTGGGTCTGGGTGTTCTTGGGCTATGGATGCCAGCAGAGGAGTCCAGGAATTCCTACTTCTGTGAGTAAACAGAGATTAAGAATGCCTCATACAAGACTGATGATTAGAGCCAGGCTTAAAACCAGGGGCCTGCCAGTGAAAAAGGCTACAACCAGCTGCTGGATTGCAGGAAAGCTCAGTAGACAGCATCGCTTTTCCTCTTCAAGTTCAGAACCAACTGAGAGACAGAGAGAGAAAGACAGGAAGAAGAGTCAGGAAGGTAAAGATCAAAATGTAGGCTTGGGCTTCCCTGGTGGCGCAGTGGTTGAGAGTCCGCCTGCCGATGCAGGGGACACGGGTTCGTGCCCCGGTCCAGGAAGATCCCATATGCGGCGGAGCGGCTGGGCCCGTGAGCCATGGCCGCTGAGCCTGCGCGTCCAGAGCCTGTTGCTCCGCAACAGGAGAGCCACAACAGTGAGAGGCCCGCGTACCGAAAAAAAAAAAAAAGTATGCTTTATTACAGATAAAAGCTAAACTGGTGTAGCTTAGCCACATAGCCAGTTGGACTTGGTAACAGTCCCCTGAATTAGACAAATTTACCCACCCAATAACAGACAGTAATGCAAAACCGCTGGCTCCTCTGCAAAGGCAGAGTAGAGATTATATCTTGGCACAAAGGGCAGGTGAAAATTCTCTCATCCCTGTCTGCAGGCAGTTCTCCCAAAATGCCCAGAAGAGCCTAAAGTACACATACTCATTCCATCTCATAAACTCTCTAAGCAAATAAGTTACCCCTCTCCTGGGGAGGGGAGTGAATGATAGAATGGGGAAGCAGCCAGCAGTATTACTTGAGTGGAATTCCCTGTCACAGTCCTCTTTTCCCAATGGTATGCTCTATCTAGGGCTATTATTTACATAAAATTTGGTACCTAAGAGGCTGGAAGTGGCAGACACAGCCTCACAACCTAACTGACTCAGTGGCAGCATCTGTTTTCATCCTCAGGTGCCAGATCACCCACCAAACATCTAGTTGTGAACATATAGTTGTGACAGAGGCAACCTCAAAGGCCTAACTAAGGAGAGATGAGTACAGAGGGACAGAAAGAAAATATAACAAATCCTTCTCAAGACCAGCCTGGAAACTCCAATTCCAGAATGTATGAGAGAAAACAACCTACAAGAGCAAACCAGTAAATTCAATAATTGGAATAACACACACCTGGAGACAGTGAAAATAACAATTGGTAAGTAGGTTTAAAATAATTACATTTAATATCCTCAAAGTAATGAAGATATAAATAACAATCAAAACAACTAACAAGGGACTAGGACATTTTAAAAGACAGATTAAATAGAAATGAGAATGGGTAGTCTCTTTGAAAAGAGCCTTAACTAGAATTTTAGAAATGTGAAACACAGTATTTGAAATAAATGAAAAACAACCAATTGGGTAAGCTCTAGACAAATACTAGCTGCAGAAAGAATTGGTGAAATGGAAAATATAATTGAGACATCAACCAGTAAAGAAGCACATAAAGATAAAAACTGGAAAGGGCAGCTCTGAGACATAGAGGATTGAGGTTCTTCACTACATAGTCATGGGCATCCAAACAGCACAGCACTGAGGGAGTGGTAGGCAAGCAATACTGGGAAAGATGATAGCTGAGGATTTTCCCAAATTGAATAAAGACCGCGTCTTCTCGAATTGAAATTGCACATCAAGTGCCAAGCGAAAAACAGAAAACTAAATCTGTACTGAGGAACATCACAATGTCCCCAAGGAGAGAGCCAGCATGATGATATGGTGAACTCAGGATTACAGTGGTCATGGAGCATAAAAAGTAAGGCACTGATCGACAAGATATGAAACCAGGACCAGGGATCGTATCAATGGAGAGTCATAATAAGTAGTATGTGCTCTATCCCATGTATAAGGGGAAGCCAAGAAAACCATGCTGAGGGAGGCAACTCTGGAAGAAATGACATGAATTGTGCTGGAAAATGGATGCTAAGGCCTGAACCAGCACAATAAGAGGGAGAATAGAGAGGACAGCATGATTTGGATTTTACAACAGGATTTCACAAGTTATTGCATGTGGGGAGAGAGGGAGGGAAATGGATAACTTAAGAATTACCCTCAGGCTTCCAGCCAGGATGATACCATTGGAGAGAGTGAATACAGAAGACAGAACAGGCTTAGGGGAGATGACTAGTTCAATGCTATATTTGTGTAATGTGGGAAAGCTGGCGAGAAATTATTGACAAAAATTAGCCGGCTATTTTATTTTGAAAAGTAGAGGAGAGTTCTAGACTAGAATAAAGACTTGGCCATGATCAACATAAAGATCTCTTCATCAGTTTCTACAAAGGACATCAATATCCTAAATTTACCGAGAGCATCTCCTTATCAGTGGCAGCTCAGTGGCTAGACAAAGAGCTATTTCCAGGAGAGGCAGGGGTAATGCACTGACAAAGTAGACGGTGTAAGTGACAGGAAATGTAGACAATACAAGAAAGGAGAATTGATGACAGTGGAAAGCAGCAACAGAACAGCTAGGCAACGAGCAGAGCAATTCTGGTATCAAAGAGCACATAGGCAAAAGGCTAGGAAACCAAGGTATCACGCTGCAAAAAGGCATCGGGGCTGAAGTGAAAATGGCAATAGAGAAACAGACGGTGTGAAGAAAGCTGAAAGGATACGGCTATAAAAATTAGAAAAGCAGGAAAACACAACTGCCTGCACAGGAGGAAGGCAATTGGAAACACTTGGTCAAGGTGAACTTTGCTTTAGCAGGAGAACAGCAATAGTTTTTGATAAAAAAAAAATTATTGAAGATAGGTTCCTAGGTTACTTTCAACCATGACCTAAACCCCTTACTGAGTGAGCACCAGATACTCTATGCAGTCTTGCAAATAAGAACTACACTTGCCCACAAAATGGAAGTGTATTGCTATGGATTTTGCTCCACTATGACAATATGTGAATGAATTATGAAATGAAAGTTAGGATTTTTGAAAGCTAACCAGAATGAGTCTTTACTTTCCCAGGATGAATGGCTAAGTGGCTCTTTTCAAGACTTGGATAATGGTTTCTAAATGAAAGAATAAATATCAAGAGCTTAGAATGTTAACTCAGGCTAAGACTTTGAGGAGGCCTTTGAAAATATTTAAAAAGATAGATGAGTGAAACAGTGAGGCAGAGATTAAGTGAACATGTTTTCAGATCTGTCATGTGGCATTACATCTGCCAGGTTATTTATTTTTCAGTGCCTACCTATGATGAATCAAAATCACCTTTAGAATCCTTACTGAATAACATTGAAAAAAGTCAGAGATATTGGTCACCAATGTGATTTAATGCTTTAGGCAATAAAGATAGTTTTAATATTTCTTCAGAATTATAATTGCATAATTACTACCTAAGATATTTTTATGCAGATTACTTACTAATATTTTTTAGTAAATGAGATTCTTAGTGAATACAGCAAGTTATGTTCCCTTTTGTGCTTATTTCAGAATTTAAAGCTAAGATACAGACATAGAACTCTCAGAATATATCTTTTGCCTAAAATAATCCCTGAGGTGGAGAGGAGAAACGTACTATCTTCATTTAGATTGGAGAAAAAGCGAACTGTTTCAAATAAGGCACAGATTTCAGAGTGTCATGAATGTTGTACAGTTGTACAGATTGTGCACTGCACACCTCTAGGGGCACAATTCACATGGAGGTCTTTCAAATGGTGCCTCCTGAGTAGTACATGCACATCCTGTACAAGTGCATCCAGTGGCCCTAGGTTTTCCCCTCTTCTGTTATACCATCTTTTAGATGGCTAAGGATTTATATGAGGAAAGTTTGGTACAACCCTAAGTTTGGGAGTAAACATAGAGGGATTGGAAAAAATCCATTTTAATGGCATGAATGCTTTAATTGAAAAGTCAGATGGACCCGGGGTTGTCTTAATTTTGTTACTTATTAGCTCTGTGAATTTCGGCATATTATTTTAATTCTTTGAGGCTATTTCCTCATCTGTAAAGTAGGGATAATAATCTCTTCTTAACAGGATTCTTGGGAGGGTAAAATGTGATTATGTAGCAGTTTTCACAGTTCTTTTCTCAGAGTAGAATATTAGTCCGTCATCATCCTCATCAACATCATTATCTACAGAGCACTATATGAGCAACCTTCCTATCTCCATTTCCATTCCTTTCATTCATTCATTCAACAAATTTGTTGTGATATTCTGTTAGAAGCAAGCCACTTGCAATAGAAGGTATAAAGATTAATTAGACAGACCCATACCTATATAGATAGTCCCTCTAATAGGAGCAATCAGACATCATAACTCTATATAGAGTTGAAAGTCCCCATTGTAACTGAATGCCCGGAGCTGGGAAGGAATAAATCGCTTTTGACTGGGATTGACTTAATACAAGGAGTTAACTTAAACTGGACTTTGAAAGATGGATAAAGTTTTAACATTGAAGACTAGAAAAAGAAGCAAGCATTCTATGCATAGGAAAGAGATACAAGATATAAAAAGAGTTCACTAACAGTTCTCCAGGCTTTAGAATAATAACATTCTGTCATATATTCAGACCCTAAAATGTCTAACCCAAAGGTTTTTAAATATCTCCTGCTTCCATGTGTACTATCAGTGAGTCCTTTATGGCTGACACAGATTTCATGGGACCATGGTTTGGTAGGCTTCATTACATAGCTGTTGAGGGATTTAGAGGGTACCATGGCACCACACAGCCCAGATACCTCCCAGCTCTGCCATGTAATAGCAGTGCAATCTCAGCAGAGTCTCTTGTCATATCTGAAACTTAGCGTCTTCATCTACAGAATGAAGATGATGACATCATCTAACTACAAAATGAGATATCTAGAGAGCTTTAGTACAATGCTGCCTCTCACTAAGCTATGTGTTTAGTAAAAGGTAGCCATTGCTATTTTATTTCTTCAAAACTTGAACTATAGGAACCGCATATAAAATCCCTAAATGTCAATGCTTGTAGTCTTGACATTTATATTGTAGACATTTTCAATTATTTTTTTAAAAACTCTGTTTTCTTTTTCCTTTGAGTCTCCCTCTACAGAGCAGATAAGGTACTATGTTTTCATAGTTATCACATCATATGGCCTGTGTTGAATTAACTATTCAATGCATTGTTTTTCTAGAACTGTATTCACTCTCCCTCTTGTGTGACCTGCTAGATACCAGGATAGTTTGTGACGAAGATAATTTTGACCTCTCTCTCGTGCTCAGGTCCTTACCTTGGTCACGCCCTCACTCTGCCAGCCTTCTTTGTACAGACTCGAATGTAAAGGCATGTTAAGAAGCGAGAGAGAATGGAGTGTGAGAGTCAAAAATCATTTTTGCTCTAATAAATACAATGCCTTAATAATATTCAATTTTGAGTACAAACACAGAAATATATCTGAAAGGTAAATGGATTTTTTATTTTTCATTACCTCTTTTGACTAAGCATGAAATTCTGTCTTCGGGAAAAAAAGAAAAGCCTCTAATAGAAAGAACAGGCGCAGCTGAGTTCTGTGAAAGGTAACATGGAAACAAATGGGCTGACACCAATGACTGGCATTTGAGTGGGTGGAAAACTAAGCCCCCCAAAAGTTGATGTATGATACAGTCCAATTGGGTAAAGCAGAGCTTGGTGAGGGGTGAAGAGTTGAATGGAATTGCATAAAATGAAGCAGAACATCACAGAGAAAGTTAATTTCCCTTCAAATCTGCTGCTCCAGGTTTGATACCCCCAAAGCATTTCCACATCACCCCAAATAGTGATATCCACTCTTCACTTGGCAGTACCTAATATTCATATCTTAAATGACTCTATAAAATGAGATATTTTTCTTCAACTGCAGAAAAGGATTTCCTACCTTCATAATATTTTGAATTATAGCACTTGAAAGAAAAAAAAAAAGACAAAAAAGAAAGGAAGTTAAATCTATTTTTAATTAATGTAGCCCAACAAAAAGGAAAATTTAGAAATCAAAAATGATAATTTGTTATCTGTATCCATAACAACCAAATACTATTTTCTTATTGTTACTATGATAAAAAAATAGCATTTATATTTCTTCTAATAGTTGTGCTCTAGATAGCACAGAACTAGAAGTCAGGAATCTTGGGGATGAGTTCTTACTTAAGTTACTATCTGTGCTACTAGGAATAAATCACATAATCTCACTGGATCATCTTTCTGTCAAAATGAGGTAGCTGAATTGGACAACTGCTACATGTTCTAGAAATCTAACATCTAATGATGATCTCTTCTGTGTGGATTTATTTCATCTGCCCCTACCCCCTCTGCTTCTCCATAGAGATAACAGCACATAGTTAAACCAACAGGAACAAGAAATTGTTATTATCAATAATTCTTTTTTCTTTTTAGGAGGGGTCATAGAAAATAGGTCTTGGAGAGGGTTTTTTTAAAATATATTTTGTTATATTATATATTATAATTATATAAATATATATACATTTATTGAGATACCTTTTACATATTAACATTATATGTTTCAGGTATAAAACATAATGGTTAGATATATTGTGAAATTATCATCAATATAAGTGTAGCCATCATCTGTCACCACAGAGTTACAATTATTTTTTGTGAAAAAATATAATTTTTATAATTTTTATATTTATATAATTATATACATAATATAATCAAACCAAAACCATATCTGAAGTGTTGAAATAATTAAAATAAGATCCCATATTTTTATTTTTTAATTTAAAAATTTTTTATTGAAGTATAGTGGATTTACAATATTATTGGTTTCAGGTGTACAGTCTAGTGATTCAGTATTTTTACAAATTATACTGCATTAAAAGTTATTACAAGATAAGGGTTATAATTCCCTGTGCTATACAATACATACGTGTTGCCTGTCTATTTTATAGATAGTAGTTTGTATCTCTTAATCCCATACTCCTATTTTGCCCCTCCCTCTCGCCATTTACCTCCCTTACCTCTTGTCACTGGTAACCACTAGGTTTTTTTCTATATCCATGAGTCTATTTCTGTTTTGCTGTATACATTTGTCTATTTTATTTATTTTTATTTATTTTTAAACTTTTATTGGGGTACAGTTGATTTAAAACATTGTATTACTTTCTGCTGTACAGCAAATTGAATCAGTAATACATATACACATATATGTATATATACATATATCCACTCTTTTTTTAGATTCTTTTCCCATATGGGTCATTACAGAATATTGAGCCGAGTTCCCTGTGCTATACAGTAGGTCCTTATTAGTTATCTCTTATATATAGTGGTGTGTATATGTCAATCCCAATCTCCCAATTTATCCCTCTCCCACCCCACCTTTACACCCTGGTAACCAGATGTTTTTTACATCTGTGACTCCATTTCCGATTTGTAAATAAATTCATTTGTATCATTTCTTTAGATTCCACATATAAGTGATATCATATGATATTTGTCTTTGTCTGATTTACTTAACTCAGTGTGACAATCCCCAAGTCCATCAATGTTGCTGGCATTATTTCATATTTCATTCTTTTTTATGGCTGAGTAATATTCCGTGTGTGTGTGTGTGTGTGTGTGTGTGTGTGTGTGTGTGTGTGTGTGTGTGTGTGTGTATATATATACACACTACATCTTTATCCCCTTATCTGTTTATGGACATTTGTGTTGCTTCCATATCTTGGCTATTGTAAATAGTGCTGCTGTGAATACTGGTTGCATGTATCTTTTTGAATTACTGTTTTTATTTTTTTCAGATACATGCCCAGGAGTGGAATTGCTGGATTATGGGATAGTTCTATTTTTAGTTTTTTTTGAGGAACCTTCATACTGTTTTCCACAGTGGCTGCACCAATTTACATTCCCACAAACAGTGTACAAGGGTTCCCTTTTCTCCACATCCTCACCAACACTTGATAGTTGTTCTCTTTTTGATGACAGCTATTTTGACAAGTGTGAAGTGCTATCTCACTGTTGTTTTGATTTGCATTTTTCTAATAATTAGCGATGTTGAGTATCTATTCTTGTGCCTTGTAGCCATCTGTATGTCTTCATTGGAAAAATGTCTATTCAGATCTTCTACCCATTTTTTGATTGGATTGTTTGGTTTTTTAATACTGAGCAGTATGAGCTGTTTATATATTTTGGATATTAACCCATTCCCAGTCATATCATTTGCAAATATTTTCTCCCATTCTGTAGCTTGTTTTTTCATTTTGTCAATGGTTTCCTTTGCTGTGCAACAAGTTTTAAGTCCTATTTGTTTCTTTTTGCTTTTATTTATTTTGCCTTAGGGAAAAGATCCAAAAAACTATAGTTATGGTTTATGTCAAAGAGTGCTCTGCCTATGTTTTTTTCTAGGAGTTTTATGAATTCAGGTCTTACATTTAGGTATTTAATCCATTTTGAGTTGATTTTTGTGTATGGTGTAAGGAAATGTTCTAATATCATTCTTTTACATGTAGCTGTCCAGTTTTCCTCAGCCAATGAGGCTCATTTTCCCCACCCAGGACCCCAGGACTGGGGTGCCCAATCTCAACACTGGGGTGGCTCTCAACACTCACTCCCCAGGGAGGGTCTCCAGCTGTGTATTCTCCCTTCTCCTCTGAGTCTCCTCCCAGGGGAACAGATCTCAATCCCACCACTCTTCTCCCCTTCCTATCTGATTACATGTGTATCTTTCTTACAGCCTTGGTTGTAAGACCAAGACTGTTTCTTACATTCCTTCTCCCAGTTTCCAATTAGTTTTCAGTGAGAATTGTTCCACATGTAGATGTATTTTTGATGTGTTCATGGGGGAAGGTGAGCTCCACATCCTCTTACTCTGCCGTCTTGATCGACCCTTCCTGAAAACCCACATTAAAAGAAAACCTTCTTAGAGACCTACCATTTAGGGGATATGTGTGTGTGTGTGTCACACAATATAGACTGTTAAGTTTACAGATAAATACCATTTATTATTATTATTTTAACCATTATGTAGTCAAGTACAGCCACTGAATTTGTGTTTTTGCTACACCATTGGGAAAAAGTTACTACCTAGAGGTTCGGCATATTCTTTCAATTTTATTGGTAAGTATGAATTGCTGCCCCATAACTTAAAATGTCCTAAATGTAAAAATGACAACAATTGCCCTATATGCCTTCATGTGGATTCTCTTAAACAGTTACATAAACCAAACTTGTAAAAATTTACATTTGAAAGCTGTTGTCATAAACTATACTTTAGTTTCTAAAGTTAGTGTTTCTAAACTTGGAGGTCACATTCTTGTGTTTGACAAACACTGGTCTATAATATTTTATATATCATCTGAACAATAAAACTATAATATAAATTAATATTTCTTCCTGAGCAGATTTTTTAAAGTATTCCTATTTAAGTAATTCATATTCAATCAAAATATAGTTTCTGTCCTAAACCAATGTACAAGATTCAAGAACTCTCAGAACCAGAATACATCTTTAACATGAGCCAAAAACAAAAAAGTAAACAGAACATTAGAAAGGAAAGGAACATGCTGTTTCTGGAAAGAGGGGAAAACTGCGAATTTTTCCCTCAGTTATGAAGGCCATGGTACTTTCCCTGAAATAAACACTAATTCTATCTTCTTTTTTGAGTAACTCCATATTGGCTTTGGGAGTCATATTAACAATGTAACTCCCTACTCTCTACGATAACAACTACTCTCATCCGTAATACCATATTCATTTCTGGAATACCCACTGAACAATCAAATATTTCTTCCTATAGTTCTTTGACTTCTCTGTTACTTTCAGGTGTTCCAAAATCTGAATTGCATTGCACAAATTATCTAATAAACCTGATTCTCTTCCAAATATTCCAGGAGGCTGCCCTTTTCCCATAATGCCATCCAGATGGCCTTCAACCCACATGAAGCTATTAGAAACACAATAATATTCCATAAAGTCCTTGTCACATCAGCTCCCTCTTTTTATGTCCTGTTTATTTCCTCCAGTCTCAGTTGCTGAATTCATATAAGATGCAGGAAAAACTCTGTAAAAAACCCAGGCTTAAAGAGGGCCTTGACTATCTTTATGCTTGTGTGTTTCTACAAGCTTCTCTAACATGAAAATAATGAAGAAAGAAGAAAAAGATGAGCTGGATTATAAGATATTACCAACCAATGAGGAAAAACGAAAGGCAATTTACATAATGTAAACCAGTCAAATAGCATTTAAGTCCACCAATCAAATGCCCAGTATCATGGAATTTTTAAGTGAGTGCCTAGGAAGGAGGTCGCCCCAATGTATTTTCCCCCTATATAAAAAAATTATTCTTCAAAGGCCTGTAGTGGTTTTTCATCCTGAAAAGACAGATAAGAAGAAATAAGCCATAGCAGAGTGAAGGTTCAGCATGATAGCTGTCTGCCACTGGAATGAGAACCAAGTGCTTGGGCCAACATATCTGAGGCTCAGGTTAGGCCTGACCAAAATGAGTATAGGTGAATTTCATGACAGCTCAAAATCCCTTCTAGAACTCTTTTATCTTAGTAAAAGAATGTGTCTGAACAGGCAGATTTATTGAAGGTCAGTACTTAGTGAGTCACACTTACTAGTAGCTAGAAGTCTCTAGAGCTCAAAAAGGAAGAAGTTCACCTTGAGTTCCCCAGACATCACCCCGTCCTTCTTCCTCTTACCCTGCATTCACACCCATCAGGGACAACTGTGGGTAAATTCTAGGCAGGAAAGTGTAACTGTCTAAACATACACGGCTATGTAGTAGTGCAGTTGGAGTCGGTGGAGTCAGGTAAAAATGCAGGCTCAGGGGCTTTCCTGGTGGTGCAGTGGTTGGGAGTCCACCTGCCGATGCAGGGGACACGGGTTTGTGCCCTGGTCCGGGAAGATCCCACAGAGCGGCCTCTCCTGTGAGCCATGGCCGCTGAGCCTGCGCATCCGGAGCCTGTGCTCCGCAACGGGAGAGGCCACAACAGTGAGAGGCCCACATACCGCAAAAAAAAAAAAAAAAAAAAATGCAGGCTCAGGAACTTCCTTACAAGCCTGACAACTAAAAATGACACTGAGTCCAAAACCATAAGCATGCAGATGGGCTGGCTTTTGTCACTTGTTTTTAAAAATGTTCCTGAGCTTAAAAACCAGCCATCAACAATTTCTTACTTTGGCCTAAGTACTGTGGTGTTCTTCCAGTCCATTTGTTGACATAGAGTTTCCATGTTAATAATAGCTAATTATTTGGCAAAAACAACCAACAACCTATTTTCTCTCAATCTCACATAATTCAAGTGGCTTAGAAAAAATGTTTCTCACACTGCAGTGGTTACTTTTTTTTTTTTAAACGTCTTTATTGGAGTGTAATTGCTTTACAATGGTGTGTTAGTTTCTGCTGTATAACAAAGTGAATCTGCTATACATATACATATATCCCCATATCCCCTCCCTCTTGCATCTCCCTCCCACCCTCCCTATCCCACTCCTCTAGGTGATCACAAAGCACAGAGCTGATCTCCCTGTGCTATGCGGCTGCTTCACACTAGCTATCTATTTTACATTTGGTAGTGTATATATATCCATGCCATTCTCTCACTTCGTCCCAGCTTACCCTTCCCCCTCCACATGTCCTCAAGTCCATTCTCTGCAGTAGTTACTTCTTTCTCCAATGGATTACATAAATTCAGAACTAGACTATTTGATCAAAATCTGAAGACATTTTTAGAGCATTTTAGTCTTCAAATGTATTAAGTGAGATATACAGCCTGTTTTCTTTAAAAATAAAAAAAGCTTTTCCTTTAAAAAATCAAAACAGATACAAACTTATAAATCGACACTTTAGAAGGATATTTTATTTTATTTTTGGTGTGTCAAAAATATACCATTTAGGGCTTCCCTGATGGCGCAGTGGTTGAGAGTCCGCCTGCCGATGCAGGGGACACGGGTTCTTGCCCCGGTCCGGGAAGATCCCACATGTCGCGGAGCGGCCGGGCCCGTGAGCCACGGCCGCTGACCCTGTGGGTCTGGAGCCTGTGCTCCGCAACGGGAGAGGCCACAACAGTGAGATGCCCGCGTACCGCAAAAAAAAAAAAAAAAAAAAAAAAAAAAATATATATATATATATATATATATATATATATATATATACACACCATTTAGGATTTATTTGCAATTTGCCCTTGTAAGCAGCTTCGGTTTCATTTTCTTGCAGCACTTTTACTTTTTTGAGGGTAGGTGGCTGCAAAAAGAAAGATGTCTGTAAGATATTTGACTGACTGAATTATTCTCATCTTTTCCTTATGCTGTAGGAACTTCAAGTCTCTCTCCACTCCATATCAGTCATGAAATAGAGCTTTAAATATAAAACAAGGTCTGAAACTAGTTGACAGAGGTTACATAGAAGTGATGCTAAGCCCTGAAGCAATGAGCACCTTATGACCCAGCACTAGTCTTTTGATTCTGCTCTACCAATAGCTCTCAGTGTCCACTCTGCCCTTTTTCTGATCAGGGTTATGACCTTTTGCCCTTCCAGGATGACAGGCTTTCCAAGAAAATTATGAGCTTAGGCAAAGGCTAGTAGATGGATGTGTTTTTAGTATATGGATGGCAGAGGAATGCTGCCATCCTTCTTATCATCCAATATTCTCTGCTGGGGTGTATGAACTTAATTAATTCTTGTCTCACTATCCTGGGTTGTGACATATCTGTGTTCCTATCTATACTATTATTTACTCTATGTTAACTGTTCTAATGATTTTATTCTTAAAGGAAACTTTATATTACATTAAAAATGGAAAACCATTATTTCTCTAATACAGTGGTCTCTAAGTTTTTTAGTTTACATATGCCATAATAAAAATGTTGAGTATGTACATTCAGCCATGTATTGTTCTATTTATAACAATGTACGTGTATCACTGTACAAATATCATTCATGTTATGACAAAGAGAAAAATGTCAAGGATAAGTTAAGAAAGGAATATAAATAGAAGTTCATATTTTGTACTGAAGTAGATCATCTTGCATAATTCCTAGAGTATGTGTGTCAAACTCTGGTGACTTTTTCTAATATACATTAAAATAAAAACATAACTATTAAATTTTTAAAAAGCTATATACTACCTACAATCACCTAGAGTACCACCAGTGATATGAATATTACACTTTTCTACTTGCAGAGCAAAGAGTTAGCATAACAAAGAGAAAGACTTTCCCTGTTCTCAAATAATACAGTAGTCTTTTCCCTTTGAAACCCTTGGCTTATTGTATGACTCTTTCCAACCAAAAGTTCTGATTCAAAAATCAGAAGATGAGAAGAGTGGTCCTCACAAAGTCAGAACGTTCATCCTATTCTTACATCTTCCGTATAGCTCATGCTGGCAGCCACAAACATAGATGATGTGATTACTATAATGCTGGGGACAGAAATGAGTCTATTTTCAATACTTGGATAAAGCAAATGCTCCACTCCCTCAAAGGCTATAATTTCTAGTGCTTCAAAAACCAAAAAAGAGGATACTGATGCCGAGATCTGAAGAAGAGCCTACCAAATGAAGTCTTTTTCAATTGATAGAATTGACAGGCTTTGGGGTTTTTTGTTTGTTTGGTTTTTATTTGCTTTTTGCATTTTGAAAATCATAGTAGGGAGCACCTCAGAAACAACTAAATATTACTACTAATCTAAGCATGTGGGGTTTTGTTTTGTTTTTCCGATGAGAAAACTAAGGGTCAGATTGGCTGTGATTGATCTAAAACCACATGCTGGAACCAGGATTCAGAAAACAAGTTTGTTTGTATTCAAAGCCCCAGGCTTTCCCCAGTACATAATGGTGCCTTTTTGCTTATTCCAAACTAATGCTACAGAGCGTTTACAAACCTTCCTTGTAGCTCATCTAGCTCAATGGTTTACTTCTGAATTTCACATATTACATGAACAATGTTATAACAACAACAAAGGAAAGAATGCTATTTAATAAAGAAACTCCCAATATAAAAATTAACACAGTAACTGTTTTCATTTTTCTATGTCCTCTCTCAGTTCTATAAGTATAAAATTAACTATAGACATAATAACTAAAGATAAAATTTATATTCAGATCTCTTGACTTAACATTGCATCAGACACATCTTCTGTATTTCTCTAACATCTTCAAAATGGATATTAATGCTTGGGTAATCTACAGATTTCATGAATTATGATGTTATTCTATCACTAGGCATTTAGATTATCTGAAATATCATTTTGGCACACGAAGCTTTTTCTTTTAATAATTTTCTCATGCTAAAATCTCAGAAAGAGACTCTATAAGTCTTTTTTTTTTTTTTTTTTTTTTTTTTTGCAGTACACGGGCCTCTCACTGTTGTGGCCTCTCCCGTTGCGGAGCACAGGCTCTGGACGCGCAGGCTCAGCGGCCATGGCTCACGGGCCCAGCCGCTCCGCAGCATGTGGAATCTTCCCGGACCAGGGCTCGAACCCGTGTCCCCTGCATTGGCAGGCGGACTCTCAACCACTGCGCCACCAGGGAAGCCCAAGACTCTATAAGTCTGGATCTATCATTTTCGCATTTTCCACACACTGCTGCCAGAGAGCCTGCTAATCTCACCACAACCTTGCCAATATCAAGAGCTCACTTCTTTCTCTTTCTCTCCTTCTCATTTTCTCTCTCTCTCTCCCCACCCCCTCACTCTTTCCCTCCCTGTCTTTCTTTCTTTCTCTCTTAATTTACATAATAGTTGACTATACTTCCCACTCTGTATATTTTATACCCATGACTCATTTATTTTGTAACTGCAAGTTTGTACCTTTTAATATCCCTCACCTATTTTTCTCCTTCCCCCACCCCCCTCTCTTAGGCAACCATCAAGTTTCTTTGTTGAATCTATGACTCGTTTCTGTTTAGTTATGTTTGTTCATTTGTTTTTTAGATTTCACATATAAGTGAAATCATATAGCATTTGTCTTTGCTTGTCTGACTTATTTCACTTAGCATAATACCCTCTAGGTCCATCCATGGTGTCACAAATGGTAAGATTTCATTCTTTTTCATGGTTGAGTAATATTTCATTACATATAAATACAAACACATACCACATCTTCTCTATCCATTCATCTGTTGATGAACACTTGTGTTGCTTCCATATCTTGCCTATCATAAATAGTGTTGCTATGAATACTGGGGTGCATGTATCTTTTTGAACTAGGGTTTTCATTTTTTCCAGATATATACCCAGGAGTGGAATTGTTAGTTTATATGATAGTTTTATTTTCAGTTTTTTGGGGAACTTCCATACTGTTTTCCATAGTGGCTGTGCCAATTTACATTCCCACCAACAATGCACAAGGATTCCCTTTTCCCCATATCATTGTCAACACTTGTTATTTGTTGTCCTTTTTGTAATAGCCATTCTGACAGGTGTAAGGTGATATCTCATTGTGGTTTTGATTTGCACTTCCCTGGTGATTAGTGATGTTGAGCATCTTTTCATGTGCCTGTTGGCCTCTTTGGAAAAATGTCTACTCAGTTCCTTTATCCATTTTTAAATTATGTTGTTTGTTTTTCTGATGTTGAGTTGTATGACTTCTTTGTGTATTTTGGATACTAACCCCTTATTAGTTACATGGCTTGCAAATATCTTCTTCATTTTGTTGATAGTTTCTTTTCCTATGCAAAAGCTTTTTAGTTTAAGGAGTCTCACTTGTTTATTTTTGCTTTTGTTTCCCTTGCCTGAGGAGACATATCCAAAAAAATAAGGCTAAGACTGATGTCAAAGAGTGTACTGCCTATGTTTCTTCTAAAAGTTTTATGGTTTCAGGTCATACATTTAAGTCTTTAATCCATTTTGAAGTCCAGTTTGATTCTTTTGTAGGTAGCTGTACAGTTTTTCAAAAACCATTTATTGAAGTGGTAGGCTTTCCCCCATTGTATACATTTGCTTCCTTTGTCATAGATTAATTGCCCATATAAGTGTGGGTTCACTTCTGGGCTCTCTATTCTGTTCCATTGATCTATGTGTCTATTTTTGTGCCAGTACCTTACTGTTTCGGTTACCTTAGCTTTGTAGTATACTTTTAAATCAGGGAGCCTGATACCTTCAGCTCTCTCTCTCTCTCTCTCACACACACACCACCACCACCCCCTTTTTCTTTTAATTTAAGAGAAGTAAAAGTGTTGTTTTATTATATGGTATTTCTTCTTTACTAAGATGAACAATGTTACATATATTTACTTACTAATGTGTTTCCTCTTTGTGAATTGTGGCCTTAAGTCTCTTTCCCAATTTATCATTTGATTGGATCAAGCCTTCCTTACTGAGCTGATCTGCAATATGTTTGTTAAGCTTTATCACTCACAGATGTATGACCTTGGGCAAGTTATTTCAGCTCCCTGTTACTGGATTCCTAATCTATAAAATGAGAATAATCATCTCATAAAGTTGTTGGGAGCATTAAATGAATCAATTTGCATACTAAATTCATAGAACATTTTCTGGCACAAAATAAATCCTCAATAAATATAGTATGTTTTCTTTAAAATATTCAATGTATTACTTGCTTATAAAGGCATCTTCCCAGTCTCTGTTTTGCTATTTCTTAGACTCCTTTGTCTTTCTATTCATTTATCAATTCATTAACTTACCAGACTGGATAATTTTGCTTGTGCTTAATTCTTGGTAGAACTAATTTTATTTGATGGACTACTTTACAGATTGATGGGACACTTTGGGACTGCTGAATTTCAGGCCCAGTAACAAGCTGTCAGCATTGTACAGAGAGACCTCAGAGCTCCACAGGGCTGGTCATCCACCCATGAATGTCACCGAGGGTACTGAGGGTTATGGACCAAGTTCAAGATGTGGGCTTTTATGTAAGGGTCATCCTAATGGGCCCACACACAGACCACAGAAAGAATGATTATATGCTATTTAACAAAACATTTCTTCAACCCTTCCCATGTATACGTTACTGAACTATGAAGAAAAAAAAAAAGGTGAGTTCTCCACCCTTAATGTTTCTTGAACTCATTCAATAAGATTTCCTGAGTGATGTGCTCCATATACTTCACCCTCACAATGTGGAATATAGAAGTTGTGAAGGTTTAGAGTATGGGAAAAAAAAGTTGAATTCAATTTTGGCAATCTGAGATTGAGGGCCAGAAAAACATGCTGAGTAAGCAGGTGGAAAGGGCTGGCCTGGAAATCAGGAGAGGAGTATGGATCAGAGCCACAGACAGCAGCAAAGTCACAGGGATGTTTGAGATGAGGCAGGGAGGTGTGCAGAGAAAGAAAAGAAGAGGACCCGGAATGGAGCCAGGGAAGACAGACACAAAGGAGAGGTGCCCACCAAAGAGGCTGAGAAGGAACAGAGGGGAAAGGAAAAGTCACAACTATGGTGGCACAGATTTCAAGAGAAAAGAGAGTATTTTAAGAAAGAAGAAATGGCTAACAGCATCAAATCATTGTGAGAGGTCAAAGAACACTGGGATTATAAATGGC
This sequence comes from Phocoena sinus, assembly GCF_008692025.1. NCBI lineage: Eukaryota > Metazoa > Chordata > Mammalia > Artiodactyla > Phocoenidae > Phocoena > Phocoena sinus. The sequence continues at coordinate 49,609,104 of NC_045775.1, read as the reverse complement.
CTTTAGATTTACAAAAATGAAGAGAACATGCGGCCATGACAAGAACATTTTTAGCAGAGTGAAGAAAAACTGGAGTAGGTTGAGCAGCAAGTGGTAGTTAAGGAAATAGTTGGGTTACAGAGAGACAACTGGTTTTAGAATTTTTGTTCTGAAGTGTGGCAGATATGTTGAACAGGAGCTGAAGAAGATATGGGATGGAAGGAGGAATTTTTGGTTTGGGGGGTGTGTGTGTGTGTGTGTGTGTGTGTGTGTGTGTGTGTGTAAGATGGGAGAGATGAGCATACTGAAATGCTGACGGGACTCAGTTTAGCTGAGACAAAAATGTGTGTGTATGTGTGTGTATTTATAAAATCTCTCAATATGTAGCAAACATCTATATTTATAAAGACATTAACAACTTATGTTTTTGGAAAGCTCAAAGAGCTGGAACGCAGTAAAAAATGTTAGATAAAAACATATAGGACTCTGATAATCAAAATGGATTTTACAAATTCATGCACTAGTTTCTGGGCACCAATATGTGAAAAAGAAGGGATTTGTTGTTAAATATGCCTGCAGTCCAATCCTAAGTTACTAGCTATGTGATTTTGGATGATTTGCTTAAATCTAGTCAGACTCAATTTATTCATCTCTATAAAAGAGATAATACAATTTTCCTAGTAGATGTTTGTGCTGACAAATAACAAGACTAACCACTTGCTGTCCACAAACCATGAGTCAAGCCTGTGTATCTCAGTGACATTAGTTATTGGAAGCACTACAGATGTTGTTGGAGAGGTAACTATTTATGCTATAGGAATGGAGTTTGAATGGGTATTGATCCTAGTAGTAGCCCTGGAACTCACTCTTTGAAATAGCCCAAAATGCCATCTTTCCTTTTGACCATGACCCACTGTGTCTAGGTTGGAAGACATCAAGGGGAGCCAAGTGAGTCCCATCAAAATTTGCCTGGGCTAGTCCTTACAAGTTATATGAAGATACTCATTTTATCTTTCATGGTTTGTACACATTCTTATAATCCTTATGTCTTTTTCTTTTTACTAAAGGAAAATAGGAATCTATCATATATAATAGCTTATGATATAGACCTAGATATTATATGCTTTTATACAAATTATCATCTAGAAATATTCCTGCTTAATATCACATAATGACATCTTATGCCTTGAAAGATCATAGTAGAAAAGTGCAAAGAGCTGTGTACCAGGCCTTGCACAAATGTGCACACCAGAGGTGCCCTGTGCTTTCTTCTACGGTTTCCTGTGGATGAATTCTGCTTACCCTGATAATATAGTATTGTTCTCATCTTTGGTATCTTCATCCCTGTGTCACTTCTGTGTTATTTTCCTCATCATTGACTTTAATAAACACTGCTGACAGCCATTAAATTTTCATGCTTTTATTCTGTTCTCCTTTCTCTCCCTCTATCCTTTCTACTATCTACTTTTAACTCCATCACATTTGTCAATTGTTTTCAGAAATGGCTGACCTTCTATAAGCACCTCTCTGCTTATATGGAGTATCTTTGGAGTCACTAGTATTTCAAAAATTGTCTGGGAGAGCTCGATTTTAATATAATAACAAAGATAATAGCTCTAATTTATTGAGCATTTACCATATGCTCAGCAGTGTCCCAAGAGCTTTATATACATATTAATCTGCACCATAACCCTATGAGTCAGGTGCCATGATTATCTCATTTTATCAGTGAAGCCATTGAAGTGTAGACTGGTTAGTTTGATTAGTTAATTTTCTCTGAGTCATCCAGCTAATAAGTGGTTGAGTAGAGTTAAGCAGTTATCATGTTCTTTATGATTTTTCTGCTTCTGATGTGTCACCATTTATTTGAAGTCTGCAATAGTGTCTCTCCCAGCTAAGCAGTCCTCATTATTATCATCTTAACTATTGTTCTTGTTAAGTTGGGTGGATTTCGGTAAATGCACATGTCATGAGTTCAGAAAGCCACCAATGAACCTGCCCCTGATGGCACCCAGATCTATAGTTTTAGTTATCCTCTTGAAGTTCACCACTCTCTACTCCTAGCAGATCGTCTTGCATATGGTGGATGATTCCAAAGATATTTGATGGTTCTAATGCTGGTTTTGAAATAATAAAGCCTGGTACATGCAAATAACATCTCTGAACTCATTTGACAGCACATATAACGAACCAATAAAAAACCACTAAACCTTTTTAAACTGCACAAAACAAACAGGCTTGATAGAAAAACTCAGAAGTGTTCAGGCAAATAATGTAGTACAACTGGGTGGCAAGATGGTTAAGAACATCTTAAAAAGATCTAGATCTGTTTAAATATTTGCTACTTCTCTACTGAAAATACGAAAGAAAAATAGTGATTTTAGGACATTTGGAAAAGAAAAGGAACAAAAAACTAAAGATTTCCTTAAATCATACGTGTACTATGTCATGGGATTATGTTTGAGGATTAAATTAAACAATGCACATAAAGTACTTGTCACAGTAGCTAACATATTGTTAAGTATCAGTGAAGTTTCATTATTGTCATTGCTTTCATTTGTATCTCTTGGTCAGTGATATTCAAATTTCTTTGTTTCAAATTGTTGTCCTTTGCCTATTTTCTATTTGCTTGTTTAATTATTTATCTATTTTGAAATACATAAATATAATTACACGATTCGCATATCAAGATTTATAAAAATGTACCCAATGAAGGATCTCCTTCCCATCTCTATCCTGCATTAGATGAGTTACCATATCCCCAATTAGGTTATCACTCTTCTTTGTTTCTTATTTATATTGTCAGAGGACAACAATATGGGCATGCAATCCAAACACACTCATACATACACCCCCACACACACACTTGTGTGTGTGTGTCTTATATATACATATAATTTTTCTTTATCTTCTATACAAATCATATCATACTATACACATTTTTTTATGTCTGCCTAATTCCTCCTCATTGGTCTTCTTTTTCAGAAATTTCCTGTATATTCTTGTTGATTTTCATATGAATTATACAATCAACTTGTCTAGTCTTGGGGAAAGAAAGATTTGATATTTTTATCAGGATCATGTTAAATTTATAAGTAAACCCAGGAAGGATTAGCATCTTAATGATGTTCAGTGTTTCTATCCAAGACATGCTATGCCTTTCCATTTGTTTATACAATCTTTTGTGGCCTTCAAAAGTATTTAAAAATTTTCTTCATATAAGTCTTACATTTATTCTTAAGCTCATACCTACGAATTTTATTTTTATCATCATTGTAAAACAGCTATTTTTCCCATTATACTTTGTATTTTGTTGTTTATTAATGTGAAAACTATTGACATTTGTATATTAATTTTATATCCTGACACCTGAATGATTATTTTGTTGTATTAATTATAGTTGATTTTCTTGGTTTTCAAAGTATTTAATTATACATTTGCTTAATAATACTTTTACCTTCTCATTTTCAATTTTTTAAAAAATTTCTTTCTCATCTATTTGCATTGGCCAATTCACCAAGTACAGTAATAAACATGGATGGTGGAGATCCTTTCCTTATTTCTAATAAAAGTAGGAATGCTTCTAATGTGTTCCCGGAAAACATGATGATGAGTTTTGGTTTGAGATGGATATATTTTCTATTGAGTTTTAAAAATTTAGAATGAATATTAAATTTTGTAATGTGACTTTTAATGTCTGTGAAAATGGTTGTATAATTTTTCTTCTCTTAATATATTATTAGATATCCTAATATTGAATATCCCAGTCATATGGTATAATTCTTTGAATATGTTGCTGTATTCCAAATGCTAATATTTATTTAGAATTTTTGTATTGATATTCTAGAGACACATTGATCTAGAACAGTGAATACTCAATCTGACTACATATTACAATAAATAGGGAGCTTTAAAAATATCAAAAAACCAATACTGACCCACTCCCGCCATGCTCCAACCAATTATATCAGACTCTACGAAGGGGCAGTCTGGGTACCCAGGGAAGCTAATGTAACTAAGTCTGAAAACATTGGTATATCATTTCCTTTTTGTGTAAATTCAAATGTTGTTATTGTTGCTATTTTTAAATCAGTATTAGGCTCACTTCTTAAAATACTTTGGAATTCTTTTCTTTTCACCTACGATCTGAAAAATTTAAACAGCATTGGAACTATTGCTTTTTAGAGGTTTAGTGGTAATTCCCATGTAAAAACATCAGAACTGGGTTGGTTGGGTTTTTTTTTGGTGGGGGGGATGTGGAGAGGGAGGGGTGTATAACTGAAAACGTGTTCTATTTCTTCTATGGAAAAATATCTGTTTATGCTTTATACTTCTTTTAGAGTCAATTTAAGTAAATTATTGCACCTAAATTTTAAAATTTATTTGCAAAATATTGAGAAGTCATATAGTCTCTGATATTTTATTTTCCTCAATTTTGTGGTTATTCTACTTTATTTTGTGAATTGTATTTTAGGCTTTTATCTTTAATAATTCAGCTACTAGCTTAACCATATATTTTTTGTTCCTTGTCGCTCAATTTTTTAACTTATTAATTTCTGTGGTTCCTTCTTATTTCTTACATTCATTTTGTTGTCCCTTTTTACATCAGATAACTGATTTTTGAGGTCTTTATTATTTACTTACATAAGAACTTAAGGCTATGAATTTTCTTTGAACATTGCTTTAGCTATATCCTATCAGCTGTCATAGGTACTGTAGTGTAGTTACCAGTTTTTTACATATTCTGAAATTTGGTTTCATTTCCACTTTGACCCCAGAATTGAGATATTTGCCTTCAGGAGGTAGGGAATTTTATTTACTGATTTTGTTCACAATTTTAGTTTTCTTGCTTTGTGATCAGACAATGTTTGCTTTGCTATTTATACATCTGGAGACCACTGTGGTTTCTTTGGTTGCACAGGATGTGATCAGGGTAGGGGTTCATGGTTATTGGAAAATCACATTTTCTCTCTATTTTTATGAAACAGAACTTAATATACAGTACATAAATCTACATTATTATTTCATTCTTCTGTATATCTCCTTTTTTTCACTTCATCTAATCATAGACTCTAAGAAGTGAAATATTATTGTGTTTCCATCTTTCTTTGCATGTCCTATATTTTTTATATGTTGATGCTATGGTATTAGTGTATAGAGAATTATAACAATTATACATTCATTGCAAATTTCATCCTTCAGCATTAAAAAGGACCTTTGTTCGTCTTATTTACATAATTATTTTGGCCTGAATATTTTCTCGTTTGATATTAATACCATGTTTTCATCTAACTTTTCTGTTTACATTGGCATGGCATGTCTTTGCCTATCCTTTCAATTTTTCTAAATCATTTGGATATATGCATTCTTTCCTTATTTCTAACATAAGCAGGAATCCTTCTAATGTTTTCCCAGAAAGCATGATTATGGGCTATATACAATAGTGGCTCCCAACCAGGGATGATTTTGTCCCCCCCCCTCCCCCACCAGGGGGCTATTTGGCAATGTCTATGGACATTTTTGGTTGTTATAACTGAGGGTGGGTGATGAGGTACTACAGGTATCTAGTGGGAATAATCCAGGGATGTTGCTAAACATCCTGCCATGCACAGGACAGCCCCCCACCTACATACCTGGCCAAAGAATTATCCAGCTCAAAATGTCAATAGTGATGAGGCTGAGAAACCCTGATATACAGACTGAACGGTTTTGTTCTGTGATCCAAATGGAAATCATTAGCCTTTTAATAGTTGATTTTAGATGACACATTATTGCTATGATAAATATATTTTGTCTTGATTCTGTCATATGTTTCTTTGCAGTTACTGTTTTTTCAGTCTTTCACTGTGTGGTCTATTTTCTTTTACATGTTTGTAGTTCTTATAATATTTATGAATATGGTTCTTAATTTGTTTTAATGATTACCTTTATAGCTATATCTGTATAAAATATCTTTGGTCCTCTGATTTTGGGAGCTGTATCAAATAGTTTCCTACTACGAGCAATGAAAAAAGTATCATGTTTTCTCTTCCTCAGCATTCCATCCTATTCTTCCCCAACTTGATTTTGATCAATGGTATTGTATTTCTTAATCTTTTCCTTTGTACTACTAAGTGGTTATATTTCTACAAGTTGATTTATCAGTGGTAGGTAATATTCATTAATTCACAGCTACTATAGATGAACAGATAATCACATATTTTATTTCCCTTCAACTTTCCCCTCCTAATTTGTTGGTTGTATTATTGTATTATTTTTACCACGACATACTTGCTACGCAAAGTATGGTCCAGAGACCAGCAGCATCAACATCAGCTGGGAATAATTAGAAAGATAGAAACTCAGTTCTCACTCAGACCTAATGTTTCTGAATTTGTATTTAAACCAGATTCCTAGGTGACTTTTATGTACCTTAAAGTTTGAGAATCAGTAACCTATAAAATTTACATTCTGGCTGTCACTCTACTTTCCATGTTAGTTTTAGTCTTAGTTCTATTAAATATATGGGATGTTCACTGCCAGTCCCTTGGCTGTGCTCCTCCAAGTTATCTCTTGCTATCTCAAAGTTCATTTTCTAGTAATTTCCTCTAGAAGCGTTCATTGTAAGAATATACCTAGACTTCTTGTATTTTCAAAACAGTTGATTTATAGTCTAAATACCATAAGGAGAGTGTGACAAGCTATAAAATGCCTCACCCGTATTTTCTTTCTTCAAGTATCTTGCAGATTTAATTGTATTATCTTTGGGGATTGATGATTGCCGTGTAGAAATTTGAGGCCAGACTGATTTTTTAATCCCTGAAAAATGACAGTCTTTTTTTTTGTCTGACTGCTCAAGCCCTATAACTTTGCTAGAATGCTTTTGGTGTTGACCGAAATGAGTCAATTTTCCTGGCCCTGGTACCCGTTCAATAGGTAAATTCATCCTTTCTGGAAAATTTTCTCAAATTGTTATCTCTAAATAGTTGTTTCATTTCATTAGTACTGTGTTTCCTTTCATAAGGAATCCAAATAAACACAAGGTAGGTGTCCTTTTCGTGTCTTCCATGTCTACCATCTTCTTTCTGACCCTTTTTATCTCTTTCTTTATATCCAGTTCATTTGCTTATCTTATTTCTACCCTCTGTGTCCTTATCACGGCCTCCACAGTGTCTCTTGGCTTTATGATGCTTTTCCCCTTTCACCTTCTTGTCTGTATTTCATTATTTTACTTTTACTACTTTCCTCAGCTCTTCCAGCTCACTTTACATTCTTTCTGCCCCCTCACCAATTCTTTCTGGAATTCTTGCATTTCTGCATTGTGGTTTTTCTCTAAAGAGATGATTTTTTTTCTTTAATGAATGACATCACATTTATTCACACTTTTCATCTCTCCCAGAAACATTGTTCTAGTGATTTCTCTTTGGTCACTAAAGGATGATGTTCTTTTCCTCCTTTTAAAATTTTACTTTTTATGTATGCTGTATCCGTTTTGTGTTTTTACATTTGCATCTGTGTATTGTATGAGTTGGGGGTTTCTGGAAAAGCTGTTTGTAAGAAGTTGCTGTCTATGTGAAGAAATCAGATGCCCCAGGCTGGTTAGTTTTCACAGAATCTCTTGTCAGATAAGGCCAGGCAACCTCCTGCTAACGTGGCTTGTGGGTATGATCCATGGCGGCCCCGTATCCTCAAGCATAATCAGCTTTCAGGGGAGGAGGACTCTGTCACATCCCCATTCAATGCCCCCAACCCCATCTTTGAACCCTCTTTGCAGGGAAGAATCCAACCATTTTCCCTCAGGGTGTGTCCCTGACCACAGGAAGTATATTTGTATTGGAGAATTACGGCACCTGGTACTGTTGGTTCTCTCTCCTCCATATTCAAACAGTTCCTCCAAACAGTTCCTGTGCAAACACATTTCCTATTGGCCACTCTTGCACACATTCTAGAGTCTGTATTCCCGTTCATCTAAAAATACCAGCTAGGTTTTTGCTTTCCTTTCTCCATGTTGCTTTTTTTTTAAGGTTTCTAAGAAGACAAAGGAAAAACGTTGAGTTCATAGGCATATATTTCTAGCAAAATTCTTCTCTTATTGATTTTTTTTTTTTTTTTTTTTTTTGCGGTACGCGCGCCTCTCACTGCTGTGGCCTCTCCCGTTGTGGAGCACAGGATCCGGATGTGCAAGCCCAGCGGCCATGGCTCACGGGCCCAGCCACTCCGCGGCATGCGGGATCCTCCCGGACCGGGGCACGAACCCGCGTCCCCTGCATCGGCAGGCGGACCCCCAACCACTGCGCCACCAGGGAAGCCCCTCTCTTATTGATTTTTAAGAACACTTTTAACATTAAGAGTAACACTGTCTTTTATAAGCTTTCCAAATTTTACCTTTGTTCGCCTTTTCAGTTTTTTGCATAAATAAAATTTTAATTTCCATGTCATCAGAGCTATTTAATCTTTCTCAATGTCTCCTTTCTTTGCTTTTATGCTAAAATGGCTTTCTCTGTACTGAGATTATAAATTGGTACCATATCTTGCATCTAGATATTTCTTCTGGATTTAATTTTTACATTTAACTTTTTGATTGATCATAAATGTATGTTCACATATTGTGTGAGGTAGAGTTCTAAATTATTTTTTCATTTTAATTATTGCAGTTTTGTAATGTGTTTAGTACAACTTCTCCGTATCACTTTGTCAAAATTAATTATGTTTGTATGTTTAAGTTTTTTTCTGAAAAATAATTTCCAGTTTGGAGATATTTACCCTCTATATTTATAGATATAGATATAAACATAGGTAGTCCTTTCTAATTAATTCTTCATATGACAAATAATCATTACTTCCAAGAAAATACAGGTAAGAGGAAAAAAATCAGGTTCCATTAAAAAAAAAACATACACACACAATGAGGTTTAATGATTCATGTGTATGGAAATTAAAAATAAAACCAAGATGGTGAATGGTTTAAAACTATTCCTTCCTCTACCTTCCTTTCCCCATTGACCTTCATTCAAATCCCATAACTTTATTCCTCTTTCTATTAATAATCATAACTTGGGGAAAAATAATCCTTTATTATTTCTCAAACAAGTGTAATTTTGAATCTCAGTATATTCTCCTAAACTCATTACTTAAGTTTTTTAAAAAATAAATCCTTCTAATAATTTAAATCCTTGAAAAAAATAGGAGAAAAAGTAACTTAAAGAAGTGAGTAGAAAATAAAGCAAGAGAACTGTGTGAAACACAGATCATATCAGATAATATTTAATGCAGTATAATGGATTGCCGCCAAAATAAATAACAACAGCAATAATCATAAAGTAATAATAATTAGTCATGGCAGGATTTCACTGGCTACCATTGATTGAGCTCTGGCTTGCCAGCCTTGTGCAAAGCTCATATAGCATGTTATTTAATTTCTCATAAATACCCAGGAGGCAGGCAGTTGAGTTCCATAAAAAAGGAAGTGGAGCTTAGGGAGGCTAAGAATGTGCCTTGGGTTAGGAGGTGGGGAGAAAGGATCAAACCCAGGTCTGCCTCATTCCACAGCCTCTTCACTTAACCACTATGTTTGCTTAAGGGAATTGTTCAGAGCAGTATCTCAGGAAAAAGCCTGTCTGGAGAAACTGGCTTCAATGGGCAAAGAGACCAGTAGGCCATAAACTGGAGTTTTCAGCCATTCCCAGAAGCTTACTGGGGGTGTACAGTTGTCATGCATCACAGAGCCAGCACTGGAATCCTCCTCCCTTCTCCTTCCCCAGCATCATGGACTGGCTACAGGAAGCATGGCCACAATGGCCCCTAAGTGTGCTGTTCTAAGGATATACAAGATGGGAGTGGCTAAGGCATGAGATCAGGAAACAGCAGCAGGCAGGCAAGTTAGAGAGCCATCAATCATTCATCAGACATTCAAGAAATATTTATTAAGAGCCTACGCTGTGCCAAACACACTTAAAGCACTTGGGATTTAGCAACAAACAAAACAGACAAAGATCCCTGTCCTCCTGGAGCTTGCATTCAAGTGCGGGGGGAGATAGACCAAAAAAACAGTCAACAGCCAATTAGGTAGTAGATCAGACTGTAGTAAACGCTACACAGAGAGAAAATGATTAGGGGAGATGGGACAGTGGGGGTGAGAGGTAGGGAGCAAGTGTTAGGGAAGGTCCCATCAAAGCAGCATAGACTGTGCAAAGCTCATTCAAATGCCGAGGGCTTTGGAAGTGGTGGCAACACTTGCTCTATTCTAATCTCTTTCCCTGTGACAATCACTGAAGTCCTTATTGGCACCAATGTTATCATAATAATCATCATCGAGATGATATTATTATTATTATCATTATTATTGGCTATCATTTATAAAGCTATTATGACGTGTCAGACACTACGATGCAAACCATTTTACAAATATGATTTCATTTACTTAGCATCCATTTCACGTTGTCTTTTATTTCTCTGCATTTGGCACTTTGGTACAATCCTATTTGGCCCATGACAGCGGCCTCACAATCACATCCTTCGTATTCCTCACGGGGCTCTGCACACCCCAGGCCCTCAAGCACAGCTCACACAGAGCAGAGGCACTCAGAACATACTTGCTGATGACTGAAAAATACAGTTTCACAGACAACCAGTATGAGCACCAAAACTATGGATGGAGAAATCAAACGGCAGGGACCTGTGTGCACAATACCAGGAAGCTGTGGGAAGGAGGGCAACCTGTCCTCAGCAGCGAAACAAAAGCAGAAGCATCACTGACCACCCCTTCTTCACACTCCCCCTTTTCGCCTGTTGCCATTCTCTTTTCTTTTCCTCCTTCTTCCCCTCCCACCCCTTTCAACGTTTCACTTTCCAGGGATGCTGCTTGAACTGCTCCCGAGCTCTCTCATAATTGATAAATGGAGGTGTTTTCCAATAACCTTATAAATCACAGCATGCAAATGGTTACACTCGGGATGGGGAAGACAGACTCTGCTGGGTTACAGAAGCCATAAGTACCTTGAAAATAAAGAATAAACCTTGCAAAATGACAAAGATAATTTCTTTTAGCATAATTGCCTGGCTAGGTATTAGCCATGAAATTACAGAAGGAGAAAAAAAAAACCAGACACCAACAACAGATACTCTTATTTTAAGAGAACAAAAATGCACGGTGTATTCCAAAACAGTTTGTGATCATCAAATTACATAACCTGTTATGTTTTATACCGAAATGGCTTATTTTTCACTGTGTTTTATCCTGTTTGCTGCCTTGAGTTCTCTCAGAAATAGGTAGAATATGAATCTTCAATTAAATTTTTTATCACGTAAGAAAAAAATTCACAAGCCAAAGCCAAAGAGGTCAAAGTATAAAATTGCTTGGGTATTTATCATTCTGAGATACAAAGAGTTAACTTTTTAAAATATATGACCTCTATCATTGTGGAATCATTATTTTTGATTCAGTACTTAACATTCATAAGCGGGGCTTCTTTAATTTTGTGGGAAGCTTTGCTAACTATTAAATATTTCCAAGATGGTTTACAGCCAAGAATTGTGGATTTTTGTATACAGGATGCTATTGTTATGATTTAACCTAAAGAAAGCCAAATTAAAACTGATTTACTAAATAGGTTACGGAGAGCATACTTATTCACGATTTCAACCCTATTTCATGCTTAGACAGGCAGATCTTAATTATACACAAAAGAATACAAATGTTATTAGCATGATAATAATTATTTAGAAGGTGTCCTCTTTAAAAAAAAAAAATTAAACCAGTATTGTCATTCGTGCAGCTACATTTTTCAACAGAATGACAGCTTTACTAGTCATAGATATGTTCAAAGTACATATACAATATTCAAAGCTGTATAGCAGACATGTTATCTGCACGAGCTGGGATATGCAGTGCCAGCAACGCACTGCACACTAATCATTATGTCTTACCCACGGTACTACATGCAAATACAATCCTTTGTGACATTTTGTCAAATATTTTGAGGATTCTATACTCCTTATCACACCTCCATCCCCATATCCTCATCAACAATCAGGCACCCAGAAATCAGTTCCACGGATGGCACGGACTCCAGCTAGTCACACACATAACATCGTACCAAATTAATGAAAAGAAAATTAAAGATTTACATATAAGTGGCAAACAGGCAGGGTACAGGCGAGGCAAATTCAAGTTCACATTTACCGCCTTCCTGAGCTGTGTACGGAAGAGGCAGCCCTGGGAAAAGCAACTTCACCCTGGATTTGTTTAGTAAGAGATGTAAACATTACATATAGTATCCAGCATATGACATGATGGATAAATCAATTTAAAGGTCCTGCATTTGTAAAACCTACAGCAAGGGTCAATACCCACTGTCCATGAGTACATATATGATCTGATGGAGAAAATGTAGAAACATTTCAGGACTCAAGAGTTGGCTACAGTACAAGCAATGTACATTTTTGAACATTGATTTGCCAGAAGTGGATCTGTTGTCTGTTGCTCCAGGCTGGCATTTTTAATTATTTCTGGGACAAATGGATCCGTGATACACAGAAAATCTGTAGGGCTTCTTGTCAAATTAATAAAATAATAATGAAAGTGGTCATCTCAGATTGCAAACTGTCAAAAATCCTTGAGAGATCTATAGTCATCTTCATGGCTAAGCAAACTTACACGCTCCTTCATGCTATTTTAAATCCTAAGTGCAGTGACATAAACTAGATTGCGGAGTGTCCATTGTATACAATGACACCTACTGTGACAAAACCCGACTACGTTTAATGACCTTTTTAAATCTTACACCTAGAGTCCATAAAAGCATTGTAATTCAGTTGTAAAACACACTTTAATAATCAAAATGCAGCTGTTAAAATAGCATTGCTCATAATTCTAACTTGAGGCAAATTTTTTTTGTTTTTAATGCAGAAGAGCAGACCAGAGTTTAAAATTCCTATGAGGTCACTATTGTCCATTACAGTGTTTTTTTGCAACTTAATAATAGATGTTTTAAAGTTTAAGTGCAGCCTCAGGCACTCATAAGCATTTATTACAAATCGCTGGTTGCCTCCGTATGCAGAGAGGAATAACATTTACATACAGTAGCACGGATTAATAAGATAAAAAATTTGAGAAAGCCGTCAGTCAGGGAGCGAAACTGGTGCTAATAAAGCCCACTATATTCTTCGGAAATATCAAGCCGTCTGTTCCAATATTTTGCCATTCCCCATGAGGTATATAAATCCAAATCAGATAAGTCTCAAGCAATGCCAAAGACATGCTGCTCTGCTCTCCAGTGGCACCCGGCTGAATCTTTATCTCCAGAGCAATTGTACATTCTAGCAGACTAAAGACTGAAATAAACTGAACATCACTCATCAGAAAGTTTCATAAAACAGGCCCTCTCCTTCCTTGTTTGCTAAACCATGATTAGTGAGAAAAACGCACTGCAAAGTATGTATCATGGTAAGGAAATATAATAGTAGGCATGGGACCTCTGTAAGCAAGGGCTAGTTAAACAGAACCACATCTTGCCGGAGTTTAAAATGATGCTCACGTGAAATCAGACCTTGAGGAGATAAAATTGCTTTAGGAAAGGAGACCACCACAAACCTTGCCGGTCCTCCCTTTTTGGAGTGGCTCAAACCCAAAGGTGCAGGGGAAAGCGAAAACAAAATAGCACACGTAATTTCACGCGATGATTAAATTGCAAAGATCGTTGTTATAGCAAATCACTGTGTCACTCTCCCAAACTGCAGCATAACGAAACTGCACGTAAAATCATTTCTGCCCCTCGGAACACTGCTAATTAAAAAGTACAGCCATTAGTGTTCTGATTGGGGTGAGGCTGCCCGGGTGACGCTGCCCGTTATTTCCAGCCCAAGTGAACATTGATAAAGGAAATTTATTTATTTATACATAATTATTATTGTTACCCTACTGAACAGTGCTGGGGATTTAGAGAAATGAGACGCCACGGTTCTAATTTTTCTTCAAGAAGTCTGCCATATTAACTCCATTGAATAATTACTGAAAAGTAATACACTCGTGTAATATTACCTTATGCAAAATTGCATTAATCAAAAAGTGAGCCTGCTGCAATCAAGTAATTTGGGGATGGGGAAGGCATACATGCATAGCATATTTTCCTCAGGACTTATTTTCCTTACAGCAGGGTATTAACTAATAGTTTTGTAGCAATGATCCCATGAAAAAAGGGAAGTAAATCAGAGGCGGGGGGGAAAATACAGCCCTGGTTTTACATAGAAAGGGCCACATAAATGGCAAAGGAATGACCAGTTACTATCTTGACAGCCACTTCAATGGCTCAGATTCTGTACACAATAAAATAAATCCTGCCTGACCTCTCCAAGGAGCCAGACCATTGTTCCCCACACGAAGAAGTAAATGTAGATGCTTAATTACACCCAGGCAGCTTTAGAGAACATGGGGCTTAGGATACTAAATGAACAGTTTCCTGTTGCAGTAGGCTTTCTTTGGAAACTAAGGAAAAGGAAAAAAATGTATATGTGGGGTAGATCATTCCAGGTGTGCGTGAAACGTGGGAAATTAGTAAGGGTTCTTGTGCATACATAATGTCTCATAAATACCAGAATCCTAACAGCACTAATGCAAGTGCAATCATTTTTATAGCCTTTTGTCTAGTAAGTTTGGCTGGGAAGAGTGGAAGGTGCCTCTCGGATTAGAATGTAGCCCTGTGCCATCACCAGGGGCGAACAGCATTCATTAGAAATGTGTATTTCACTTCTTTATTTTTAAAAGGCCTGGTGGCAGGGTGGCCGGCTGGGCTGCAGGTTATTTTGTTGTTGTTGTTTGGGTTGTTGTTTTTGTTGTATTCTTCTTAGTGGCCGTGGCCCTGAAGTGTGGTTTCTTCCACCAGCCTCTCCCAGGCTAGCTGTGAATAGTGCCCATTTTGAGATTAGGAGATTAGGTTATTCATCACTTGAGATGCTCCCCGCTGTGCCGCTACTATCAGAGCGCAGCCAAATCAAAACATCTCTGGAAGGCATTTCAGAATAATTGAATGCATCATAATTTCCCTATTAATACATATCTCATATTACAGATTATGCATGAAATGTTCACATTATCTGTTACTTTTTGTTAACGTCGTGCTCCTTGCCAGTAAATTTAATACACAGAGTGAATCAGCATGCTATGATGAAGGGATAGGTTACTGATAGCCATTTTTTTTTCAGGATTCAGTAGAAAATTAAAGTAAATCGATCATTTTATAGCCCCGCTGGAATGGCTACAAGGGCATGTTGCTAAGCAAATGGTAATTTAAATGTACTGTGTAATTTTTCTACGCAATTTACTGAAGGCAGATTTTATTTCTCAGTTAATATCAGATGCTCTTTATCTGTTAATGCATGATGTATCTGTGATAGACAAATTATTAATCTATGTTTTAATCAAATGCTGCAGCTTGACAACTGGTCATGTAGGCACTATAGGAGTTAAATCCTGTACCTGGAAGAATATGACTATTATTAATATCTAGAAAAAGACAGATGATTAATTCTGTATTCACTTGTATAAAAAGCGTGAACTAAATTCTAACAAAAAGTAATCAAAGTAAATCCTAATGAAGTTTAATAAAAATGTCCACATCTCATAACAAAAAGTTCTATTTGGTATTTTCAAATGGATTATACATTTGCATTCCATGAAAGTTCTGGCCAGAGGAAAATAAAAGATGTCCTTCTTTTTTTAACATTTTGGCAATATTTCAGATGTAATATGGAAGTATAAAACTAAGCACTGAAATATAATAAACATTTTAAGACAATTACATGTAGCTCATGGTGGAAACCTGCCTTCTTTGACAAATGCAAATAGCGAACAATTCTTTTTCTTTTTTTAAAAAAATCACTTACCCTGTATATTAGGGTACTTTCAATTTTATAATAAAAGTTCCATATTTTAAGACAAATAAAAATACATGAAAGAATCTGTGTTGATGACACCCAACATTTTTGTGAAATTATAAAAGCAAAGGAAGGAGGGCCCCATTTACCCTTCAAGTTGCTGAAGTAAAGGCAAGATTTTCCTGCTGCTGGTGTACAAAATGTATTATTGTTATTAATGAAAAAGTTAATGGACCATTTTCTTATATATCAATTTACATTTTACAATTTGAGTATACAAATGATATGTACAGCAGAGAGCTGATTATTTTTGCTCAAGGAAATAGTTTTAATGTGTTTTTATGGACATCAAATGTTGTGAATAATGATGCATCCGCAGAATGCAAATAGGATGACAGCTCTTAGGCTGTGATCAACAGTCCTTGGATAAAAGGTCTGCTGGGACAATGATGCTCTGTGGAGGGCCTAAACAGTAAAAAATGGGAAAGAAGGGGGGACATCGGAATATTCAAAAGGTAGATCAGCAGATGGGATTTGGAGTATGTCACTCACATACAGACAGCAGATAATACTCCCAGTATTAAGAGAAAAATGTATTTAAAAGAGAATGTGTCTGTGTAGCAGTGGACTGCAGATGGAAAGATACTGCTGATTCTCACTGATAAAATCAATCTCTGAAATTAGATATGGCCCATGGTATAAGAAATGAATTTTAATAACATTAATACTAAAGTCTCAAATACCTTTGGTTTACTAACTCCTGTGTGGGGATCACTTTTCCTTACCACTTAAAGGCAGTCACTGCTGTAGACAAATAGAAATATCTCCAGGAATGCTATACAACAGAGTTCTTTCGAGGAGATGTGAAGAACAATTTGACACAAACTGAGTCTCTTTTCCAAGAGGCATGGAATAATGTCAGATCTGCTGTGAGACCACAAGTATTGTCCCAGAAGAGCAGCCATTCCCTTTACTGGTCATTGGAATTTGTGGGCAGGTGCCATTGGCACTTTATAGCCCCACCTTCCTTCCCAGCACACCTGAACCCATAAGGATAACTGAGCATCTTGGTGACCAGCCAAAGCCACACATGCCCACCTACACACCATCCCAGAATTGACCTCACCAATTTCTACCTGGAACTGGAGTGTTACAACATCGACCTGTACACACACACACACACACACACACACACACACACACTCAGGCTATGCCAGCAGAATGCCAATACATCTGTAGAGAAGTGAAAAGCTTAGTTAATCGTTCATTTCCCCTTTTCATCTGCATACTTGGGAAAGGGGAATCAGTATTCT
The DNA here is from genome assembly GCF_008692025.1 of Phocoena sinus. Classification (NCBI taxonomy): domain Eukaryota; kingdom Metazoa; phylum Chordata; class Mammalia; order Artiodactyla; family Phocoenidae; genus Phocoena; species Phocoena sinus. Next base: position 49,591,963 of record NC_045775.1, on the reverse strand, counting down.
TCCATCAGTGAGAACTCTCATTAAAAAAATATTTTTAACAAGAAAGAAATAGAGGTGAGGCTGAGTTACCTACTTATATGGGTGATAAATATCTAGGGAGCTAACTATGAGTAAATTTGAAGGAAATGCTTGTAAGACCATGCAAAACAAAATGTTTTGCAAACATTTTTGAACCTGTTTCTTATGAATTTGAAAGAGATAGGGGCCACAAACAGAAGCCAGCATCCATGATAAGCTGCATCAGGAAAAATTAAATTAAATGGGAAAAAAATCCTATACCATTTCCATTTCTTAAAAACATTGGGACTTCCCAAACCAATAACAATGAAGCAAGACTGGAAAAGTGTATTATTATATGCCTTCAGTATATAATAAGAGCAGCTGAATGTAAAGAAATACCTACCCAGATGTGACTATAAATAAGTCACATAATGCCGATGGACAAATCACTCCCCAGAATGAAATACAGTGATGGAAGTGGAAATGTATTGCTCTGGGAATCAAGGATTCTCAAATCTTTATTTTTAATTTTTTTTCAACAATGCAAGAATTGACAAATTGGCAAGGATTTTGTTCCAAGATTACTTTCTTATATATTTCTTTCACCACTTCCTCCTCTGCCATCCAAGAGCCCACCTTTAAGTGTTGCCTTTTAGCCAAAGATAAGCGAAGTTTCCTGGGCTGCTCTCACAAATGCGGCCTAAAAACGTGCACAGTGAAAGCAGACACAACCACCATGAAAATAAATCCCACCTTAGAAACCTCCTTTCCCCAAACAAGCACAGTTACGAGTTGCAGGAAATGGGGGGACCCATATGCCTGTATTGAAACCAAGATAACTGGAATTAGTTGAAATTTGAAACACTAAGTACAAAAATAATTAAATTTGGAAAGGCTCCTAGAAAAGTATTTAAGCTCCCAATGTGGCTCCAAAGAGAGCGTACTTCCCACCCACCTCTATCCAAAACAACTTTAACTTCTTCCTCTGGTCTGGAAACCAACGTGCCTACATCCTTATATTTGAGTTGATTTTCTCTGCCAAAATCCAGTAGTGCCTTTAGGCGCACATAGGAAATGAAATAGGTTGGATCTGCTATCTTTAGCTATCCTTCTATGCATGACTAGAAGCTGAAGAGAGTTAAATGACCTCATATGTATATGAACTAATTGTACAATAAAACTGTTTTCTCCTAAAAAAACCCTATAAACATGGTGTGTGTGTGTGTGTGTGTGTGTATATATATATATATATACACACACACACATATACATACAGATACATATATGTGATTTTCAATCCTGACATGTAAGCATAAGTTTAAATATATATATATATATATATGTGTGTGTGTATATGTATGTATGTCTCATTGCACAGGTCATTCAGTTAATGAAATTTTATTATATAGCTTAAATATATTATTTTTAGTATAGTTGAATATACTAGCTTTCGTGTAATTTAGAATTTATCCAGTGCATTTTCTCCACCTGATTAGCAAAGAAATCAAAAGTGCCAATAGACCCTCAGTATTCTGTCAAAATTAGAAGGCTGGTATACATGATTTGAATTTTAGCAAAAGTTGTGTTTCACCTTTCCAGTCTACATCTAAAAATCTCACTCTTTCTACATAAAGAAAGTGGAAGTGGTCATCTTCCATGGAATCAGGCATCATTTGAAAAAATCCAACAGTCCAAAGATTTTAACTCAGAAAACCAGAAAATGATGAAATAACTTGTCCCGATCACCCAAAGGAGTCACCATTTTACAAAAGTATCCAATGCCTCTTCTTTCCCATAAATAAGGTTATAAAATTAACAGGATCAAAAAATGTTAAAAAGCCACCTATTGGGCTTCCCTGGTGGCGCAGTGGTTGAGAGTCCGCCTGCCGATGCAGGGGACACGAGTTCGTGCCCCGGTCCGGGAAGATCCCACATGCCACAGAGCGGCTGGGCCCATGAACCATGGCCGCTGAGCCTGCGCGTCTGGAGCCTGTGCTCCGCAACAGGAGAGGCCACAACAGTGAGAGGCCCGCGCACCGCAAAAAAAAAAAAAAAAAGCCACCTATTATCCCTACCCTACAAAAGAACCTATATTATTTTTCCACATCGTCCGGTTTCCAAACATACATACATTTTACATATTATAGACAGCATATGCATCAAACTTTTCCACTTAATGCTATGGATTAGGCATTCTTCTTGCTTGTCATAACGGGTCTTCAAAGAGACTATCTTTTTAATACATAAATAATTTTTAAATCGGAAGCAGTACAGTCATTTTGTTTTTAAAGAGGAAGCTTTTACCCTCTGACAGAAAATAACGAAGTCAAGGTCAGAAGGATCATATTTGAAAGCTTAACCTCCCTTGAATTGATGTCAGTACCTGCGATCGACCAGGCTTCTTACTTAACAATGACCTGAGGGTCCTAGCTTGGAAGGCAAAACTTTTATTTCACTCATACTCTCAAACTGTAATAGGACTAAACCAGCCAAGATCACCAAGAAGTACAGAGGTTGCCGTTACACCTGTCTATACCTAAGGGACAGTGCTTCTCCCAACAAAAGACTTCCCCAGCAACAAAAAAATCATTTGCAAATTCCGAAGTCTCTTTTTGTAGCTGTTCTCCAGGATAATGAAGCTTTATAGCAGCCACGACCATTTGTGGATACATTTTGTAGCCAAATGAAAAATACATAGAAAACATCTCACAAAAATGGACCAAATCAATAAAGCAAATAAACGCTTCTCTTCAGCACTCAGCAGGTACAGCCTTATTTTCACACCATTCTAAAGTAAATCAGCAATCTATCTTGAAAAATAAAAAGAATATTTTACCACAAATTGACTGCATTTAATAAAATGCTAGCTCTCCTGCCCAGACAGAGAAAATTTGAAATCAATAGTCAAATTCCCCATCTTCTTTTAAGTGAGAGAAACTAACATACAACTTTATTGTTGCCTCATGAATTATCCCATGGTTCTTCACATTGTGGTAAGAACCCTGCCAATTCTTCACTTTTCAGGTAAAGAAGAAAGACAAAGCACAGGAAATAAGTCAACAAATGACTGTCTCCTTTGGCAAACAGACAGATTAAAAAGAAAAATAATTTCCTTTTTGAGAAAATCAGGACACCAATACTTGCAGTGTATTGTTAGAAAGTATACTATCATTTTTTAAATTGAGAGAGTTTCCTCTCAAATGGATTTTTGTAGCATTTTCTCTAAAAAAAAAAAAAAAAACAAAAAAAAAACACCATTCAGTGTTGAATTAAAGAAAACAAAAAAAGAGAAGCAGCAGCAGCTTAATATGGTACTTCAACCACCATGAGGGAGCACTTTCAAACTGGCACGAAGATGCACACTTGGGCAAACAGAAACTGTGGGCGATGTTTTAAGACTCCAACCACCATGGTAATGCCTCAGTCAAGTAAGCCTGGTAAGAAGAATGCTCCGGAAGGGCCAGAGTTTCCTGGTCTCTGTTGATGGGAATTTGTACATGTAGAAAGGTCCCAGGGCAAAATCTGTGGCACTCCGGTGCCCCCTTGTGTCCAATTTTGCACCAGCATGAACTACACCAGGCCTGTGTGGAAAAGTAGAGCTGGAATTTCTTAAATCCCACAAGAGTACAGGGTGGAGTGGGGAAGGATTGAAATGTTCTACCTCTGTGTCTGTGAAAAAGTCAGTTGCTCGTGCAATGAGAGATTTCCACGCCTATGCTTTCTCACAACACTTCCAATGCCCTCCACCTGAACTCTCTGGCTGAATTTCACGTGGTGATAAACCAGAAAGAACAGTCTTGTATCCTTGGCTCCCGGACCCCCAAAACAAGGAAAATCATTTTAGATAGAAAAATGTTATGTGCTTATTACCAAGATACAGAAAAACTGGAAATAGTATTTAAAGTCTTTTTGATAGAGTCTTGCTTGGCCTTGAATCTCTCCCCAATTTTGAGTCTTGCCAGATTATTTTATACATTTTCCATGACAGTAACTATTTCATTCCCTCATCATTATTCTTTTTTCTATATACAAAATGACTCTGTAGAAAAATGGGTCACCAATGGATGCAAGAATGTAACTACATTTATCAGCTCTAGTCTCACCTACGCACACCTGAAAGCATTAAAAACCAATTCCACGTGTAATAAAGCTTGGAACATTTTCAAATTCAATGTTGGGTTGAGGGCGAAGGACAGTTCCCCCCATAAATACGAATTTGCTTCTGATGTTTATCTCTGTAGATGGTTTGACTGAAGATCCAGAATTGGATTGCAGTTCTGTCTGCTAGAATTACCCGGGACCCATCTCCTCCTCAACGTATTTGTTCACACAGCTCCAAAGACATTCCAAAGTGGAGGCCGCATGCTTTCTCTGATGGAAACTGTTGGAGGTTTCAAACTTCATATTGTATCAAAGGATGGGAGGAGAAGGGAGCCAGTGATAAATCAGAGAAACAAAAGGCAGGGAACGTAAAGCAGTGAGAAGGGAAGCACATGGACGGAAAAGGGGAAGAGAAGAACGTGAATCAGGCCACAGATTTCCATGAGAATGCCTTTTCTGCCTCAAGTGGAAAGAGAGTACAATTGTTGACTCCCTTTCACTCTTTTTTCTGGAAATCATTAGAAATACATGTGGGAATTACAGGGCTGCACGTATGGCTGTCTTTATGCTGTTGGTAACACAGTGGTTCTTGTGGATGATGGATGTTCCTCTGTTCACCTTCAGAGGCAGGTAAACCCCGGGCTGTCGCACCACCGCCGCTGCTCAGTGAATCCCTCCTGTGAATTCCCCCGTGCATTTCCAACAGGATGAAGAGTGAAACCCTTTGGTGACTGTTCAGGATAGTAAACTACTGCTGAATAACACTTCCATTGGACGCTTTCATCCAAAAAAACCCCCAAAACAGGCTACGGATTGAGGAAAGAACAATGATTTTTTTCTCCAATCTCAATCACAGCCTCCTTCACATCTTGCAACAAACGGATTTTATGATTTCCATCTTCATCTGCTGTCAATAGTGCATTTACTTGGCATGCTTTTCTTTTGATCAGAATGGTTTGTTCCCTGTGCCCGGTGCCCCTGCAACTAGTGACATTTCCCCTCTAGGGAGGGTTGCAAGTCTCCTGGGGAATAGTAACTTCTCAAATAGGGACTGAATCTATCACCTTGACCTTTACCCTGGTACTTTTCAACCCAGGATCTGCCACTGTGTCTTGACACAGTGCCTTACCTAGAATACTCGCAAGGTAAGGTCAAAAGTAATGTGTTCTACTCTTAGTAAAGTGTAAAAGTGTGTAAGTTGATTTTCTTTTCTACAGATATAAATGAGTGTAGCTTCAAAGTTATCCATGAAGTAGAAAAACTGTAAATTGCATTTCAAGCTTTTGTTTTGGGAGATGAGAGAGAGAGGCGTGGGGTTACAATTGGTGTCCCTGCTTACCTAGAGCCAAGGACTCAACGCCTGAGCCCTTGATCAGGAAACACACTCGGGGATAACCACCATGTAGAATATCTCCCAGAAGAGTTAAACCATTTTTTCCTCTGAAAGGGACCCTCAGCACAGAGTTGGCCTGGGAAAAGGAAAGGATCCTCAGTGACTGACAGCCCAGGTGGAGAAGACGAGAACTACTCGAAGCGTCTAGTTTACATATTTGTAGCTGGAGAACCTGACAAAGGTATCACACACATTCTTCCTGGAAACATCTTCCCCCAGATCAGCTCATAACCCATTCCCTTACTTCATGCAGGTCTCCTCTAAAAAGCTGCCTCTTGGGAATTCCCTGGCGGTCCAGTGGTTAAGATTCAGCGCTTTCACTGCCATGGGCCTGGGTTTGATCCCTGGTCAGGGAACTAAGATCCCACAAGCCGCAAGGCTTGGCCAAAAGGACAATCCCAACTGAGACACTCTCAATCCCTACACTCTACTTTATTTTTCTCTGTAGCACTTATTATCACTTGACATTATACTATACTTGCTTATTGGCTATCTCCCCCCATGAATGTAAACTCCAGGATGATTTTTGTCCACTTACTGTATCTCCAATGCACAGAAGTGTGTTTGCACAGTAAGTGCTCAGTAAATATTTGTGGAATGGCCGATGGATTGAACTTCCCTCCAAGTAAGTATTCGCCACATGTAAACATGCCTTAAGAAATGCTGGAGAATCTCTGTTCCAGTCAACCATCCTATGCTTCTCCAATTTGGGAGTGATATACCCAAGAGTACCCACAGCGGAAAGTGCTCAAAGCCCCAGGGTTGACGTGGCACAGTATTTTGATTTATGAATCTCAAACTTTATCATGCATCTGAATCACCTAGAAAGCATGCTCAAAATGCGATAGCCAGGCCCCAGCCCTAGAGTTTCTGATTCAGTAAGTGGGTGCCTAAGAATCTGAATTTCTGTTAAGCACCCAGATCATACTGACACGCTGGTTTGGGGACCACAGTTAGACATCACTTTCTCTCTGAAATCCAACAGCTATGGCAGCAGGGGAGGCTTGTTAAGTACTTCAAGAAATTAGAACACAGGCATATGGAGCCCAATATAAATTTTCCGTTTTGTTTTTTTTTTTGCGGTACGCGGGCCTCTCACTGTTGTGGCCTCTCTCGTTGCAGAGCACAGGCTCCGGATGCGCAGGCTCAGTGGCCATGGCTCACGGGCCCAGCCGCTCCGCGGCATGTGGGATCTTCCCAGACCGGGGCACGAACCCGTGTCCCCTGCACCGCCAGGCGGACTCTCAACCACTGCGCCACCAGGGAAGCCCTCCCAGTAGTTTTAAAATAAAAAGGGGACTGTTAAGAAATGGTTTGCTTGCTGTGGGTTGACTCAGCATGAACTAAGAGTTTAACCCTCCTCTGTCATTAACGGATGCGTGAGTGCAAATGGTTGAAGAGAACTGATGTAAGCCTTGTAGAAGTCAAGAGAGAAGTTTCATGAGGGCTACAAGTTCTTGAATGGAGCGAATCTCTCAAGAGTTGATTCAGAAGGAAATGTCGGTGCCTGGTGTGGTGGGGAGGGTGAGGAGACCCCCCATTAGACTAATGTCAATTTTAAAGTGACCACAGGAGGCACAGCTCAGCCTGACAGTTAGTGGCAGGCAGCCAGGGGACTCAGGGTTACCAGAGCTCACCACACAGAGTGCGGCTGTAAAGTCATGCTATCAGTTATCTGAGTCAGCCATCTGTGGGGTCTGTTGCTTTGAAATGGTCCTCTTGAGCCTTTGGTTTTCATCTTTCTCTTACAACAGGGAAAGAAAAGAATTGAATGTAATTTAATGTTTTATAAAACGGCAGGTCCTATGTTGTTCATATGGCCCTGGCTCACATCTCATTGCATAACTGTTGGGACAGAGCCTTAGCAAGATGGATACAGAGCAAGCTACCACCAAAAGCCAAGGCGCAGGGTCCTCTTCTGGTTTCCGACTGTCAGGGGAATGAAACCCAGCCTTTCTGCATCAACTTACTCTGAATACGCTTCCCAAATGTACAGAGGGCACGAGCAGATGAGCCACGGAAAGAAAAGGTTCAGCGTTTCTGGTAGGTGTTGGTTCTTTATCCAGTGATAGGAATAATCCACTGTGCACACATAAAGTAAAATCTTGGCTCTGTGTATTAAAATATAAATCTTTATAAAGGTCGAAGATCTTTTATAAGAAGATAGTGCCCAGGATCAGTTTGGTATTTAGAACCATGAAACTCGTCCCTAGAGAGTCTCTTTAGGCTGGCTTTTCCTAGCTGTGGTAATCTACTGTCTACCTCCATTTCCCTAACGTTCTTTCTGTACCCCCGCACCAAAATAAAAGCAAGGAATATCTTTCAAGGAGAGAGAAACCCATCTGTCCCTCTCTTCCATCCGAAAAGTGCTACTTAGGGCTTCCCTGGTGGCACAGTGGTTAAGAAACCGCCTGCCAATGCAGGGGACACAGGTTGGAGCCCTGGTCCGGGAAGATCCCACATGCCGCGGAGCAACTAAGCCCATGCGCCACAACTACTGAGCCCGCACACCACAACTACTGAAGCCTGTACGCCTAGGGCCCGTGCTCCACAACAAGAGAAGCCACCGCAATGAGAAGCCCGCACACTGCAATGAAGAGCCACCCCCCCACCCCGCTCGCCGCAACTAGAGAAAGCCCGTGCACAGCAACAAACACTTAACGCAGCCAAAAAAAAAAAAATTTAATTAATTAAATAAATTTTTAAAAAAAGTGCTACTTAGATTTATTTGAGGTTTGGTTAGATTTGAAGCTGTCCTCATTCATGTGCTATGTTCTACCCCAAATCCTTCTAGCAGGAAGCTGCCCCCCCCATTCTGAAATTTTATTTATTTCTGTTACTCCAGATATATGTGCCAATCAGTTTAGCTCTTGCCAGTTCTTGTTTATTAATAATGCTACGGAAAGAATTGAAATTCTACCAGATTTCAATCTCTGTTTTTCATGCCTCAATAATGAGTCCTCAAAGAGATGAATTCTGATATTGTCTTCAGCAACTCAAAGGACTAGGTATGATCAGAAATTTGCCTGTCTTTTGCCTACCTTGTGTGAACTCAGGAGGGCTATTCGTACCGCTAACCGCCACTGTACATGTGCAGATAATCTGCATTTTCATTGTTCTTTATTTTATGCTATTAGTTATTCATGAGATGAATATCTCATTCAACAACTAATCTATAAAACTTTTGCTTTAAATAACAATGTGCCGTTTCTGTTGTAGGAGGTGGAATGGAAGATGGATGTCCCATTTAGAAATCTTGTACAAAGAACTGAAAAATGAATGACTTGTAGGCTCTTCTTTGCCATATGTAAAAATCAGATCTCAAAGAGAGGGGCATTAGAGTTGGAAGAAACAGACTGTACTACATAGTCTGTACATATAAGGGCCATATTAGCCAGCTGGACCTACTGAGAAAGGTCCCTCACCAACCAGCCAAAGGGAAGGGAAGGTCAGGTTTAACCATACTACGTAATGAACCTGTAAATGACTAATTATCCCTCTCACCAAACAGCACAATCTGCATGTGAGGCAAAAACCAACACAGAAAGCATCTGAACTCATTTTTTTTTCAGTTGGATATAGTCCAAGTTCCATACACATTGCTTTCTACTTTTCCCAATAAAGGCTCATGTCTATATTAACACAAATTGAAAAGAAAAAAAATGCAAAGATTCCATGTTCTTTCGTGGTTTCAGGAAAGAGTACATTACTTCAGTAAAAACCATTCAAATGTGAATGTGAGGTCCCAGCTATGGGGGAATTCTGTAAGCATGTGCGTATACTATATATCGCAGATACCTTTAGCTGTACACGCTTACTTATCGCAGTATGAATGTTGATATAGATAACCCCTAAATAAGTTAGTTTTAAAAACAGATCAATGATTTCATTTACCTGAAGGAGAACACGGGGCTGCCACTATACTCAGAGGATTTCTCCAGAATCCCATGTGGTCACCTAGGCTGGAGCTGCTTCACCTTGGAGGCAGTGAATTGCTAGGCCTTGCCTTGCTTAGGAAGGAGGTAACTACCTCTCCCAGGGAATAAAAAAAATCCATAAGGAGTATTCCTTATTGTTTTCAATAACACAACTTTGAAACTCAGAAATTCTGATAGAAAGATACTGGCGGCAGGAGTAATATAACCCAATATAATGGATAAAATAGAGAAAAATAGCAATCTATGATTTAAGATTTTTGAAGAAGGGAAATACATCTTTTTCATCCTTTCATCTCCCCCAGTATCTGATATTTGGTAACTGTCGAAGAATAACAATAACAACGACAGCCAACATTTATGGGACTTCCTCTGTGCCAGGTACGGTTCTAAAAGCTCTTCAGGGGTTTCAATTCATGTCATCCTCAAAACAATCCTGTCATGAGCTACTATCATCATCCCCATTTTACAGATGAGGAAACTGACACGTGGAGAGTTTATGATACTTGACCAATGTCACACAGCTAATCAATGGAGAAAGGGATTCATATTCAGGGGCTCTGGCTTCAGAGCTCAACCACATAACTTCTATGCTAAATTGTCTCTTATTCCACATAACAATTCCTGAACAGAATGGACGATTTTATTGAGGAGCTGAATTCTATTGTCTCATGCTGGAAATGGGAGTGCATTAAAACACGAAAAATCATGGGCTTCCCTGGTAGCGCCGTGGTTGGGAGTCCGCCTGCCGATGCAGGGGACATGGGTTCGTGCCCCGGTCCGGGAAGATCCCACATGCCGCAGAGCGGCTGGGCCCGTGAGCCATGGCCGCTGAGCCTGCACATCCAGAGCCTGTGCTCTGCAACGGGAGAAGCCACAACAGTGAGAGGCCCGCGTACCGCAAAAAAAAAAACAAAAAAAAAACACGAAAAATCATACCTAAACTCTAGGAATACCAAAAAATTACACACACACACACACACACACACACACACACACACACACACACTGGAGTTTATGGTGATTTTATATATATATATACATAAAATATTATATATATATAAAATATTATATATATATATAAAACTTTATGGAGACTATATTATAGTAACAGTTAGTTTAAAATGACTGATGTCCCCTGACAAAATTTAATTCTTCAAATCTTTAGAATCTATTTGGCCACTAAATTATTTGGTAACATTTCTAGACATTTCTCAACTGCAAATACATAACCAGTTGAGGATAAAAGTTGAGGAAATATGCTGTTTCTTTTGTCCCCTTCTTGCCTTTTCTTTCAGGATCCAACTCTTCTGCCCTTCCCACACCCAGCTGTCCCATTCCGGCCTGCATTCTAGGGGCAGCACTCTTCTTCTTCAATTCTACCGCTCAAGGAAATGTACACATCCTGTGTCCCATTCCCCAAACACTGGGAACTTTTATAGATGACATTTTAGCTCTGGAACACTTTTTTCAAATGAGATTTAACTGGACACTTCAAATCTCAAATGTATGAACAGAAATATGAAGGACCTGGCACCTCTTTGCTGAGCTTTTTCCCCCTCAATCCCCCAAGGTGACTGAGACACTGAATAGATCCTAAGCCACTGCTTAGACCCAAGCAAACGCCCAAGTTGGGGTTGGAGATTAGACCATGGCACATGCATGGTTATTTGAGGCATGTACCCGAAAAAAGCCTGCTCCATGGTTGACTCCAACCCAGAAAGTTCAATCCTGCCTTAGCCCCGTTCTCCCGGCCCCTCAGCTGGACCTCTTTTTTTTTTTTTTTCCAGTACGCGGGCCTCTCACTGCTGGGGCCTCTCCCATTGCGGAGCACAGGCTCTGGACGCGCAGGCTCAGCGGCCATGGCTCAGGGGCCAGCCGCTCTGCGGCATGTGGGATCCTCCCAGACCAGGGCACGAACCCGTGTCCCCTGCATCGGCAGGCAGACTCTCGTCCACTGCGCCAGCAGGGAAGCCCTCAACTGGGCCTTTTCTTTTCACAAACAGTTTACCTACCAAGGGAGCCAAGTGAGAACAATAATGACTCTCCACTCCTTAGCAGGAAGGAGGGTTTCTTCTCCTGCTGGTCATTTCTCTGAGCTTAGCCCCTTAGCTTCCTTTCTGATATTCCTGCTGCTCCTTCAAGCTGTTTCAGCTAAGCCTCATGTGGAGCTACCCAAAATGTGGCTGTCATGCTTCTTTTCCAAAGACCACACTCCTGCAAAAATAGGGATCGACGCCCATACAGGTTCCACTGCATGGGCAGTAGTGAAGATTGAGCCTGGCCCACAACAAGCCAGCTCCTCCCTGACGCCCTTTTGAGCTCACAGGCCCACTGCAAGGTCGCGTGAGGAGGAAACCAGACGGGTCCTGTCGGGGAGTAATAGGAGAAGACAATACTTCTTTGGAAAAGAAACTCATTCTTTGCTTGCGGACACACCTCTTCGACAATGCATTGATGCTATTTGAACACTTCGAAAGTTCTAAACTACTCCCCAGTTATGTACTTTAGCTTACAAAAAAAAAATTACACAATTAGGTATGTTCATTGTAAGAAAAAATAGAGAATAGATGAAGAACAAGAAAAAAGAATGAGCTATAATCCCTCCAGATTTTTTTCCATGGACATATGCTTACGAAGTGGGAGAATAGTATTTTACAGATTTCAATTTTACCATAATCATCTTTCAATATCCATTATATACATCTCAAGCGTCATGTGTAGAGTTTGTGGGATGTTTTTCCTAAAAGAATTCCCTGTTGCCAAGCTTTCAGATTGCTTCTGAGCCTTCTCTGCTTTAAGCATCACTGCAGTGACTTGAGCCATGCATGAGCAGATCAGTGGAGAGGAAGAGCTTTAGGTTCAGAGTGGCTCCAAGTCCTAAATAGCTGTGTAACTTGGACACTTGGACCTATTTTATAAAATCCTCTCATGCCTCATTTCGCCATCTGTTTCAGGGGAGAGTAATTGTAAGAACATAGCTCGTTGGCCTGTTCTGAGCCTTAAGCGAGAAAATATATGTAAAGTGCTGAGCACTGTGCCTGCCTCATTTTGAGCAGCCAATAAAAGTTGGCTGTGATTAAATAACTCATCATACGATTACTTCTTTAGAACATATTTCTAGAAAGGGAATCAAAGGGTCACGGGGCCCAAACATTCTCGAAGGTTTTTATCCATATTGCTAATTGTCTTTTAAGCTCCTCTCCCACCAGTGAGTAAGAGTGGAAGGGAGAGCCTGCCTCCCTCTCTTTGGCACGTGGTCCTTTTTCACAGACGGCAGCATGGGGGAATGGAAAGGGCCCTAAGCTTGGAGACAAAAACTCTGAGGTGTAGTCCCAGCTTTGCTACTTATTCGGTAACCATGTGACCTTGAACTCTCAGCTCTCTTACCCTCAGTGTCTTCATTTGTTAAGAAAGCAGGTAGCAGTATTCACCCCCCAAAGGCCATATAGTAGAGTCAGTAAATAACTTATGAAAGTACTTTATCAACTATTTCTAGTCATCCCCATGTGAAGCACTTCAGCTTACCTGGGATCTGGCTCTAGCTAAACCTAGAATCTTTAGAAAGTAGACTTCTAATTCAATTCAATTTAACATTTTTTGAACACCTATTATGTGTCAGATACTGAGCAAAACACTGAAGCCAGAGACAGAAACACTAGGAACAGGGGATTTGAGAAGATGGCGGAAGAGTTAAGACGCGGAGATCACCTTCCTCCCCACAGATACATCAGAAATACATCTACACGTGGAACTGCTCCTATAGAACACCTACTGAACGCTGGCAGAAGACCTCAGACCTCCCAAAAGGCAAGAAACCCCCCACGTACCTGCACCAGTGGGAGGGAGCTGTGAAGGAGGAAAGGTGTCCACACTAGAAGCCCCTTCGTGGATGGAGACTGCGGGCGGCGGAGGTGTGAAACTTTGGAGCCGGAGGACAGCGCAGCCACAGGCGTGTGGAGGGCAAAGCGGAGAGATTCCCACACAGAGGATCAGGGCCGACCGTCACTCACCAGCCCGAGAGGCTTCTCTGCTCACTCGCCGGGGCGGGCGGGGCTGGGAGTTGAAGCTCGGGCTTTGGTCGGAGCGCAGGGAGAGGACTGGGGTTGGAGGCGTGGACACAGCCTGAAGGGGGCTAGTGCGTCACGGCCAGCCGGGAGGGAGTCCGTGAAAGAGTCTGGAGCTGCCGAAGAGACAAGAGACTTTTCTTTCCCTCTTTGTTCCTGGTGAGCAAGGAGAGGGGATTAACAGCGCCGCTTAAAGGAGCTCCAGAGACGGGTGTGAGCCGTGGCTAAAAGCGCGGACCACAGAGACGGGCATGAGACGCTAAGGCTGCTACTGCCGCCACCAAGAAGCCTGTGTGCGACAACAGATGACTCTCCACACCTCCCTTCCGGGAGCCTGTGAAACCCGCCCCTGCCAGTGTCCCATACGCACGGCGCGCCTCAGGCTGGTGCAACGTCACGCCGGCCTCTGCCGCCGCACGCATGCCCCGCACTCCGTGCCCCTCCCTCCCCCCCGGCCTGACTGAGCCAGAGCCCCCGAATCAGCGGCTCCTTTAACCCCGTCCTGTCTGGGCGGGAACAGACGCCCTCAGGCGACCTACACGCAGAGGCGGGGCCAAATCCAAAGCTGAGACCCGGGAGCTGTGAGAACAGAGAAGAGAAACGGAAATCTCTCCCAGCAGCCTCAGAAGCAGTGGATTAAATCTCCACAATGAAGTTGATGTACCCTGCATCTGTGGAATACCTGAATAGACAAAGAATCATCCCAAATTGAGGAGGTGGACTTTGGGAGCAAGATAGATTACTTTTTCCCCTTTTCCTCTTTTTGTGTGTATGTGTATGCTTCTGTGTGAGATTTTGTCTGTATAGCTTTGCTTTCACCACTTGTCCTAGGGTTCTGTCCATCCGTTTTTTTTCTTTTTTTTTACTTTAAAAAATTATTTTCTTAATAATTATTTTTTATTTTAATAACTTTATTTTATTTTATCCGCTGTTTTTTCTCCCTTTTATTCTGAGCCGTGTGGAGGACAGGCTCTTGGTGCTCCAGCCAGGCGTCAGGGCTGTGCCACTGAGGTGGGAGAGCCAACTTCAGGACACTGGTCCACCAGAGACCTCCCTGCTCCACGTAAGATCAAACGGCAAAAATCTCGCAGAGATCTCCATCTCAACACCAACACCCAGCTTCACTCAACAACCAGCAAGCTACAGTGCAGGACACCCTATGCCAAACACCTAGCAAGACAGGAACACAACCCCACCCATTAGCAGAGAGGCTGCCTAAAATCATAATAAAGCCACAGACATCCCAAAACACACCACCAGAGGTGGAACTGCCCACCAGAAAGACAAGATCCAGCCTCATCCACCACAACACAGGCACTAGTGACCTTCACCAGGAAACCTACACAACCCACTGAACCAACCATAGCCACTGGGGACAGACACCAAAAACAACAGGAACTACAAACCTGCAGCCTGCGAAAAGGAGACCCCAAACACAGTAAGATAAGCAAAATGAAAAGACAGAAAAACACACAGCAGATGAAGGAGCAAGATAAAAACCCACCAGACCTAACAAATGAAGAGGAAACAGGCAGTCTACCTGAAAAAGAATTCAGAATAATGATAGTAAAGATGATCCAAAATCTTGGAAATAGAATAGAGAAAATGCAAGAAACATTTAACAAGGAACTAGAAGAACTAAAGAGGAAATAAGCAATGATGAACAACACAATACATGAAATTAAAAATACTCTAGAAGGGATCAATAGCAGACTAACTGAGGCAGAAGAACAGATAAGTGACCTTGAAGATAAAATAGGGGAAATAACTACTGCAGAGCAGAATAAAGAAAAAAGAATGAAAAGAACTGAGGACAGTCTCAGAGACCGCTGGGACAACATTAAACACACCAACATTCGAATTGTTGGGGTCCCAGAAGAAGAAGAGATAAAGAAAGGGACTGAGAAAATATTTAAAGAGATTATAGTTGAAAACTTCCCTAATATGGAAAAGGAAATAGTTAATCAAGTCCAGGAAGCACAGAGTGTCCCATACAGGATAAATCCAAGGAGAAACATCAAGACACATATTAATCAAACTATCAAAAATTAAATACAAAGAAAACATATTAAAAGCAGCAAGGGAAGAATAACACACAAGGGAATCCCCATAAGGTTAACAGCTGATCTTTCAGCAGAAACTCTACAAGCCAGAAGGGAGTGTCAGGACATATTTGAAGTGATGAAGGAGAAAAACCTACAACCAAGATTACTCTACACAGCAAGGATCTCATTCAGACTTGATGGAGAAATTAAAACCTTTACAGATAAGCAAAAGCTGAAAGAGTTCAGCACCACCAAACCAGCTTTACAACAAATGCTAAAGAAACTTCCCTAGACAAGAAACACAAGAGAAGGAAAGACCTACAATAACAAACCCAAAACAATTAAGAAAATGGGAATAGGAACATACATATTGATAATTACCTTAAATGTAAATGGATTAAATGCTACCACCAAAACACACAGACTGGCTGAATGGATACAAAAACAAGACCCGTATATATGCTGTCTACAAGAGACCCACTTCAGACCTAGGGACACATACACACAGAAAATGAGGGGATGGAAAAACATATTTCATGCAAATGGAAATCAGAAGAAAGCTGGAGTAGCAATTCTCATATCAGACAAAAGAAACTTTAAAATAAAGACTATTACAAGAGACAAAGAAGGACACTACATAATGATCAAGGGATTGAACCAAGAAGAAGATAAAACAATTGTAAATATTTATGCACCCAACATAGTAGCACCTCAATACATAAGGCAAATGCTAACAGCCATAAAAGGGGAAATCAACAGTAACACAATCATAGTAGGGGACTTTAACACCCCACTTTCACCAATGGACAGATCATCCAAAATGAAAATAAATAAGGAAACACAAGCTTTAAATGATACATTAAACAAGATGGACTTAATTGATATTTATAGGACATTCCATACAAAAACAACAGAATACACATTTTCCTCAAGTGCTCATGGAACATTCTCCAGGATAGATCATATCTTGGGTCACAAATCTAGCCTTGGTAAATTTAAGAAAATTGAAATCATATCAAGTACCTTTTCCAACCACAACGCTATGAGACTAGATATCAATTACAGGAAAAGATCTGTAAAAAACACAAACACATGGAGGCTAAACAATACACTACTTAATAACGAAGTGATCACTGAAGAAATCAAAGAGGAAATCAAAAAATACCTACCTAGAATCAAATGACAATGGAGACATGACAACCCAAAACCTATGGGATGCAGCAAAAGCAGTTCTAAGAGGGAAGTTTATAGCAATACAATCCTACCTTAAAAAACAAGAAACATCTCAAATAAACAACCTACCCTTGCACCTAAAGCAATTAGAGAAAGAAGAACTAAAAAACCCCAAAGTTAGCAGAAGGAAAGAAACATAAAGATCAGGTCAAAATAAATGCAAAAGAAATGAAGGAAATGATAGCAAAGATCAATAAAACTAAAAGCTGGTTCTTTGAGAAGATAAACAACATTGATAAACCATTAGCCAGACTCATTATGGAAAAAAGGAAGAAGACTCAAATCAATAGAATTAGAAATGAAAAGGAGAAGTAACAATTGACACTGCAGAAATACAAAGGATCATGAGAGATTACTACAAGCAAATATATGCCAATATATTTGGACAACCTGGAAGAAATGGATAAATTCTTAGAAATGCACAACCTGCCGAGAATGAACCAGGAAGAAATAGGAAATATGAACAGACCAATCACAAGCACTGAAACTGAAACTGTGATTAAAAATCTTCCAACAAACAAAAGCCCAGGACCAGATGGCTTCACAGGAAAATTCTATCAAATATTTAGAGAAGAGCTAACACCTATCCTTCTCAAACTCTTCCAAAATATAGCAGAGGGAGGAACACTCCCAAACTCATTCTATGAGGCCACCATCTCCCTGATACCAAAACCAGACAAGGATGTCACAAAGAAAGAAAACTACAGGCCAATATCACTGATGAACATAGATGCAAAAACCCTCAACAAAATACTAGCAAACAGAATCCAACAGCATATTAAAAGGATCAGACACCATGATCAAGTGGGGTTTATTCCAGGAATGCAAGGATTCTTCAATATACACAAATCAATCAACGTGATACACCATATTAACAAACTGAAGGCGAAAAACCATATGGTCATCTCAGTAGATGCAGAGAAAGCTTTCGACAAAATTCAACACACATTTATGATAAAAACCCTCCAGAAACTAGGCATAGAGGGAACTTTCCTCAACATAATAAAGGCCATATATCACAAACGCACAGCCAACATCGTCCTCAATGTGAAAAACTGAAACCATTTCCACTAAGATCAGGAACAAGACAAGGTTGCCCACTCTCACCACTCTTATTCAACATAGTTTTGGAAGTTTTAGCCACAGCAGTTAGAGAAGAAAAAGAAATGAATCCAAATCGGAAAAGAAGAAGTAAAGCTGTCACTGTTTGCAGATGACATGATACTATACATAGAGAATCCTAAAGATGCTACCAGAAAACTACTAGAACTAATCAATGAATTTGGTAAAGTAGCAGGATACAAAATTAATGCACAGAAATCTCTGGCATTCTTATACACTAATGATGAAAAATCTGAAAGTGAAATTAAGAAAACACTTCCATTTACCATTGCAACAAAAAGAATAAAATATCTAAGAATAAACCTACCTAAGGAGACAAAAGACCTGTATGCAGAAAATTATAAGACACTGATGAAAGAAATTAAAGATGATAGAAATAGATGGAGAGATATACCATGTTCTTGGATTGGAAGAATCAACATTGTGAAAATGACTCTACTACCCAAAGCAATCTAAAGATTCAATGCAATCCCTATCAAACTACCACTGGCATTTTTCATAGAACTAAAACAAAAACTTTCACAATTTGTATGGAAACACAAAAGACCCCGAATAGCCAAAGCAATCTTCAGAAGGAAAAACGGAGCTGGAGGAATCAGGTTCCCTGACTTCAGACTATACTACAAAGCTACAGTAATCAGGACAGTATGGAACTGGCACAAAAACAGAAATATAGATCAATGGAACAGGATAGAAAGCCCAGAGATAAACCCACGCCCATATGGTCACCTTATCTTTGATAAAGGAGACAAGAATATACAGTGGAGAAAAGACAGCCTCTTCAATAAGTGGTGCTGGGAAAACTGGACAGGTACATGTAAAAGTATGAAATTAGAACACTCCCTAATGCCATACCCAAAAATAAACTCAAAATGGATTAAGAACCTAAATGTAAGGTGAGACACTATCAAACTCTTAGAGGAAAACTTAGGCAGAACACTCTATGACTTAAATCACAGCAATATCCTTTTTGACCCACCTCCTAGAGAAATGGAAATAAAAACAAAAATAAACAAATGGGACCTAATGAGACTTCAAAGCTTTTGCACAGCAAAGGAAATCATGAACAAGACCAAAAGACAACCCTCAGAATGGGAGAAAATATTTGCAAATAAAGCAACGGACAAAGGATTAATCTCCAAAGCTTACAAGCAGCTCATGCAGCTCAATAACAAAAAAAACAAACAACCCCATCCAAAAATGGGCAGAAGACCTAAATAGACATTTCTCCAAGGAAGATACACAGATTGCCAACAAACACATGAAAGAATGTTCAACATCATTAATTATTAGGGAAATGCAAACCAAAACTACAATGAGATATCATCTTACACCGGTCAGAATGGCCAACATCAAAAAATCTAGAAACAATAAATGCTGGAGAGGGTGTGGAGAAAAGGGAACACTCTTGCACTGTTGGTGGGAATGTAAATTGATACAGCCAGTATGGAGAATAGTATGGAGGTTCCTTAAAAAACTACAAATAGAACTACCATACGACCCAGCAATCCCACTACTGGGCATATACCCTGAGCAAACCATAATTCAAAAAGAGTCATGTACCAAAATGTTCATTGCAGCTCTACTTACAATAGCCAGCACATGGAAGCAACCTAAGTGTCCATCCACAGATGAATGGATAAAGAAGATGTGGCACATACATACAATGGAATATTACTCAGCCATAAAAAGAAACGAAATTGAGTTATTTGTAGTGAGGTGGATGGCCCTAGAGTCTGTCCTATAGAGTGAAGTAAGTCAGAAAGAGAAAAACAAATACCATATGCTAACACATATATATGGAATCTAAGAAAAAAACAAAAACAAAAAAAGTCATGAAGAACCTAGGTCTAAGACAGGAAGAAAGACACAGACCTACTAGAGAATGGACTTGAGGATATAGGGAGGGGAAAGGGTAAGCTGTGACAAAGTGTGAGAGTGGCATGGACATATATACACTACGAAATGTAAAATAGATAGCTAGTTGGAAGCAGCCGCATAGCACGGGGAGATCAGCTCGGTGGTTTGTGACCACCTAGAGGGGTGGGATAGGGAGAGTGGGAGGGAGGGAGAGGCAAGAGGGAAGAGATATGGGAACATATGTATATGTATAACTGATTCACTTTGTTATAAAGCAGAAACTAACACACCATTGTAAAGCAATTATACTCCAATCAAGATGTTAAAAAAAAAAAAAAAAGAAACGATAGAAATAGGCACCAGGTAAAAATGTAGCTGAGAGGGACTCCTCAGGAGAGCTGGGGAGGGTACACATATTTAACAATCTAAATAAAATTAGGACAAATTTTAAAACTTTGTTTTATCCTTTCAAATCCCATCGAAGTTTTTTATCCAAGTTGCCGAACTATCACCCCAAGGTTAGAAAGAAATTGAGAGATGGGGAGGTATTTCTTAACACTCAAACATCAATTACAAAAAGAAAGGAAATAAAACAAGAGAAGCACACCTAAGAATTTCTGCCTAGTTCTGAATCTCAGAAAGTATGCCTCTGAGCCTTTCATATCCACATACTTGATGGCGGCATCTGCCCATGAGTATCTGGGCTTTTATGGCCAGAGAGAAGGTCCCGGGCCAGGGAGGATGCACTGTGGGCCCGGGTACACACATACCCTCTTCTCTACCAGCCCGGACAGACCAACCTCACCACCAACTCCCGTCTCATTCGTATTCTCAGCCCTCACAAGCTCCTTTTCTGTCTTAATCAGCTCTGATCTGCTTTTAGCAGACAATAATAGGAATAAAGAGCAGCATAGATTTTTGGCATGTGTATGCTTTTTTTCCCCCCGTAATCTTCTCTCCAAAAAAAAAAAAAGTCTTCTCTCTTTTACAGGCTTCTATTGTTTTAGAAAAGGAAAAAAAATTACAGCAGGAAGAACTGTGACCATAACAGACGACATCTCCTTATAGCGAAGCTGCATATTTCATTATCGGCAGGACCTATCTTAATTTACGGTAGACATTGCTGGGCTTGCATTTTATGTTAAAATAATGGAAATGCTTCCTTATGAAACCTGTAATGAAAAACATAAATAGTATATCTTTTCATGATTAACACTGACTAATTCTACTGGTGCTGAGTAGCATGTGCTGAAGAGATGGATTATCTCTGAAACATAATTTTACTAAGCACTGCTATGTAATTTGTTCAGCATTTAGTAATAAGTATGTCTAATAAAATACGAAAAAAATATTTAGAAAATGAACGATAATTTTAATATAATTTTAATTAATGGGAGTGCAATTGCAGTGGTTTAAATTACATTCCCAGTGGTAAGAAGCCTTTCAAACCTAATTTGTAAGCCAAGATGGTGGCTCTAATGACTGGCAGCAAAGTTTCTTCAACAGATTTCATGGGGCATGATCCAAAGATAATAGGTTCTCAGCCCAATGACAATCCAATTACAATGCCAATCAAAGCCAACTTCGTGCACTCTAATTATCAGATTTAGCTGTCAGCTCAAATACAAACAGAACACTTTTATTTAAATAAAAATTTAATTTAGAAAAAGAAAAAGACGACTTCATGTGTGATTTATTGAGACTGCCAGAGCAATCTAACTTATTTCCCTGGTAATATAATAAAATCAGTCTTGTATTTAAAAAAAAAAAAAAGAAAACTTTTTCTCCCCCACCCATTCCCCTGTATCTGCTACGTTACATTATTAAGAGTTAATTTAAGCAAAAAAGCATAACCTAACATGGCAGCAGATATTTGCCAACTAGAAGCAGGTTAAATAGAGTATCAAGGTTTCAGTGAGACAGCATTCCAAGTGAATAAATGACCAAACCTAATTAGTTTTTACTAGTCATCAGGAGAAATCGTGTTTCAACTAAAATCTACTTACATAGGCCTGAAGCTCCGGACATTGGCTTTCTCTTCATTGAATCATGTTAGAAACATGGGCAGGGCAGAAAAAAAGGTAAGGCAAACAAGACCCCCATTAAAATGAATTTAAGACATCTGATATTCAAATCACAAGGAGTAATAATCTAGAGCATCAGTAATGGGTAGCAATCGCTCCCCACCGCAGCCCAGTACTGGATCTCAGCTCTTGTTATAGGTTTCCCATTAGGATGAAGAGTGACGAGCATCTCTTGTCAGTCCCAACTAATAAAAATGTTGTGTGAGCCACGAGTGTAATTGTACACTTTCCAGTAACCCCATTTAAAAAACAGCAGGAAGGGGCTTCCCTGGTGGCGCAGTGGTTGAGAGTCCGCCTGCCGATGCAGGGGACACGGGTTCGTGCCCTGGTCCGGGAGGATCCCACATGCCACGGAGCGGCTGGGCCTGTGAGCCGTGGCCGCTGAGCCTGCGCGTCCGGAGCCTGTGCTCCGCAACGGGAGAGGCCACGACAGTGAGAGGCCAGCGTACAGCAAAAAAAAAAAAAAAAAAAAAAAAAAAAGCAGGAAAAACCAGAAAATTAACTTTGGTAATATATTTTACCTAACCCAGTATATCTAAAATATTATCATTTCAACAGCTAATCAATATTTTTAAAATTATTAACGAGAAGTCTTACATTTTTTTGTCAGAGGAAGCCTTCAAAATCAGTGTGTATTTTACAGTGCCAGCACACCTCAGTTCAGTCACATTTCATGTGTCCAACGGCCACATGTGGTTAGTGGCCACTGCACTGGGTAATGCAGTCTCAGAGTCTGGCCCAAAGGGTAGGCGAAGAAGCAACTGCCTTGGAGGTTTCATTGTATGATTCCAAAGACCATCCCCCTGGGGAAAAAAACTGTTTGCTTGTTTACTGGTTTCTGAAGAACTGAAAATCGCCTCCAGTTTTTTATTTTCTTAGGGCTGGATGGATGTGCTTCCAAAGAAAAACAAACCAACAAACAAAAACACATTATAGGGAGAAAGTTTGGGGAGATTTTTTTCTTTTCCAAAATGTGACTAGTGAACAGGTAATAATAATGTTACACAATCTTTTTATAATATAGACTTGCAGAAAATTAAGACATGCCTGGGGGTCTTTGAAAGGAAGGCAAGGGTATATAACATGAGGACAGCAGTAATGGTGAGGTGCAGGGGACCATGGTCAAGCTTTGCCTCCACAAGCTTTCTTCTAAGTGTGTGATTACAGATGGAAGTGTCTCAAAACCCTCTTCTAGGATCTCCCTTGTTCAGCTAGGGGTGCTCTGAAGGCCCACAGTCAAGGACATATGTGCCCATAATGACACTCTCCCAGACCTCTTCCCATCCTTACTCCTGAGGCCAAGATGGTACCCTGAATGCCCACCTCCACACTTCCAAAATTCTTCTCCAGTTTAAAAGGCACTTAAAATTTCCACACCTACCACATAGTATTATACAAGGATCACAGCAGGTTAAAACAAAAAGTTAATTTGTTTCATCTCACATACTTGGAGTTGGGAGTCACTTGAATTGCACAGGCAAAGAGATGTAAACATATGCAAATCAGGGTTTCTCCAGATAAATTGAGTGGGGGAAAAAAAAGCCTTATAGTATTAGTAATACTCAGGGATTTTGTGGTGTTTAAAAAGAAATTATTTCCTTCCTTCAATTCCAAATGTGAGTAGCTTTCTCAGTCCTGTCTGAATGAAACCAAAAGTTACCAGACTTTAAAGAACAATGATTTTTTAAAAGATTGAACCAGATTTTAGTCAGATTGAGATCATGCTATATTTAATCTTTAATCATTGCATCTTAAATACAACTCTTCCAGGAAAAACTAAAAACTTCCTTACCAGAGGACAAAGGAGTTCTCCAAATAAATCTTAGCTTTAGATCTGACAATAACATAATTAAAAGTGCTTCTAAGAACAGAAAGAGTAATAGTACACTGAAGAAATGTGAAGGGGACAGAGAGCAAAAAAAACACAGAGCTCTTGCTTATTATTTTCAATAACAGTAATATATATTATGGTACTTTTGCATGTATTACCCCACTCTACTTCCAGAATCAATCCATAGACTTGTCACCGTTGACGTTGTTCTTACAGCAATGCTCTGAGGCAGCAGAACCAGTTTTATCATCCCCCGTTTGGATATGACTTCTTAAGTTCTAGCTCTTGTGTGTAATGTCTTTCTCCACATAAAGAACAAATCTAGCCACTTCCTGGATAAGTGCACCTGATGAGACCAAAGACACCTCACCCTCACATGTCTACGTCAAGCACAATTATTCTCATAAAACCTGTCCTTTGGGTGTGCCTTTCAGTCCATGGCACCTGTCGTCTCATTTGGCAAACAGAACACCAAGTAATACTCAAACCCTCTCTCTTCCCCAATTTTACCTTCAACAGGCACCAAGTTATATGCAGATACCTTTAAAAAGATCAGATCCCAATCCTTCACAGTAAGAGAGAGAGAGAATCACCACTAGTGAAGGCTATCTGGAACTCACAGCCTCCCACTCATATCCTGAGACTCATCTTACCCTGGGGAACTCATGCTAATTACTGTTACCAAGGCCACGCACAGGGGTTCCCATTGCATGGTTTAGCTCAACATGGATACACAACTTTTTCTTCAATTCCCCAAAGCCCAGCTGAGACAAAGTGAAAACAAGATTCCACTAAGCAAAGATAAAAGAAAGGAAATAAATACAAGAATAACAAGCAACTAAATAGTCTAATGTATGAGATACGGATCAGTCAATTTTAGTGTGGAGCCCTCTGGGGATGGCTGGTGCTTCCTAACTCCCAAATTGTAGCCAGCAGTAGATGGTCCTCCCCATCACTGAAAAGTGTACACAAAATCCCCAGCACTGTTGCCTCCCATAAAGGGCTGACCTGAAAGAAAGAGATCTGAAAGAGATCAGCCTCCTTCTAGCCTGGTTGTAATCCTTCCCATGAACTTCATCTCCCTCCATGATGGCCTCAACTTCCCCAATGTCCATTAGGGAGACCACCTCAGCCTCCAAAACTCATGGAGGCCTGGGATTACTTTACAATCTCAGAAGAACTCAGCAATCAAAATCCAACACTATAAATCTAACACAGGACTTGTACATATGCGGTGGCAGGAGGTCTGTTCTTCATCCAAGTCCAGCAGTTTCAAAATGTCTCTCAACTCTGTCCTTTCCTCTACCCACCCTCCCAAAGTCGGTCATTGCTATTTTCTTTCATAATAAGGTCTATGAGGTTTTTAAAAATGATAAATGTTAATTCATGTTCATTTTAAGAAATCGGCAAAATAATCAGAAATCCAAAGACAAAACCAGAAGTCATCCATATTCCTATGATGTCCACCATGTCTTATCTGAATGCGTGTAGTGGTCCATCAGTTCTTCCAGATTCCAGCCTCTCCCCACTCCAGTGCAGCCGCTGCCTTACATTCACTTCACATGCATGAAACATAATTTAATTCAGCAAAAACTTTTACTGATTAGCTCACATCACTGAAAAAGATTCAGATCCTTTCACAGAGATCATAGTTATTTTACTCTCCTGCTTGAAAACCTACGGCTCCCCCACTGCCTTTGGAATACACTCCAAACACCTCAGAGAAACATCTCAGCTCCTTTTCAACAGACGTTGTTGGATGAGTTGCCCTCACCACCATGCCCTCATGCATCCATACATCTTGTCCTACAGCGACAGTGCACACACTGCAGTTCTTCCAGGCATGCCTCTGCTCTCGTAGACAACATTTCCTCTACCTGAATCTCCATCTCCTACACATGCACACACACCGCCACCAGCACCACCGCCATACCATCACCGCCCGGGGAAGACAGCAAGCACTCAAGAAATACATGTTAAATAAAATGAATAAAATATTACATTGTACTGGGTTCACCTGAGATCAAGAGATTTAAATGCACTTCGAATTTAAAATGACCATTTGAGGAGGACAGGGTAAGATTGGAACAAATTGTTTTTTAAGTTATATTCACAAAGACTCTTTTAACATCAAGTGCCTCTTGGAGGATGTGAGGTGGAAGAGAGGCCATGGTCTCTTGTTTGGATTGGAAGAGCTGGTTGGAGAAAGTGCCATAATTATGCCAATATGTTTGCCTGGAGGAGGTGGGATTTCAGAAACTCACGGCCTAAACAGAGTGCTTTTGGCAGATAGTACCAGGAGGCTGCTCCAGGCAAAAATGGAAGCTGGGCAGAAAAGTTTAGGTAAAACTGGTATTTGGGGTTGAATCGTCAAAGATGCCCGTAAAGACCGGGGAGGAGAGACTGGGGCATGAACGGGCTCGGAGATTGTTCAAAGAACCTGCTACTTTAAGACTTTCTGCAACTTGGTAGGAACGTTTTAGATGTCTTGCTACGAAAACAGCAACAGCAGCAACTTTTCATTCGGTGTTATGTCCTGCAATCACACAACTGTCTTAAACTAATCCAACACTTCGGCCGCGCCTTACTTCACTACATCTCTGGCTTTGCTCTGGCCCTTCCCGCCCGACTCATTCTCTGCCCTCCCAGTACCTTCATTCTCCAATTTTGTGGTCTCCTTGGGCAGCTGACCCTCCGTTTCATCTTCCGGGGGCACCTCACCTCCTCTCTCCTGGCTTGGCGCTGCTAACACTGACTCCCGCTGACTCTCTGGGATTCTAATCTTCCTTCCCTGGCTTGGTGCCGGGGCCCTCTGTCTTACTGTACTCCGTGGGGTAGTTGAGAAGTTATAAGTAGGAATTCTAAGAACATTCCCACCCTCATTGTCCAGCCTCCTGAAGACAAGCGTGAGTCAATGGAAAACTTCAAGGAAAAGTTTGAAAACCGAGGTCTTAATATGAAGCACGGGACACGCACAGGACACACACGGGACACGCACGGGACCTATCGCATAAGTACTTTCAAAAACAGGTTTTAGGAAGGAGATACTAATAACTTTTATTTTATAAATATATATTATTTTATTTTATTTTGCGGTACGTGGGCCTCTCACTGCTGTGGCCTCTTCCGTTGCGGAGCACAGGCTCCGGACGCGCAGGCTCAGCGGCCATGGCTCACGGGCCCAGCCGCTCCGCGGCATGTGGAATCCTCCTGGACCAGGGCACGAACCCGCGTCCCCTGCATCAGCAGGCGGACTCTCAACCACTACGCCACCAGGAAAGCCCTTACTAATAATTTTTAGATGGACAACATCACTGATTGAGGCTGATGTGTCCTGCATTTTTTTTTTTTTTTTTACAAAGAACCTAAGCCTTTCCTCCCACCAGAGAGGAGATCCCACTAACTTCACCCTGCTCCGACCTCATGCCTTTCTCTTTCTCCTCCAGGACCTCACACCATCCGATCACTCCTCACTCCTCACCCTCAGTAGTTCCCCTGGCTTCTTCTCTTCATCTACAGACAAGCATAAAGCCACCAGATTCTTTAAAATAAGTAAACAATGCTGCCCCTTCCTGAGCACAGCTCCTTTGGGCACAGCTCTTTTCTTTCCGTTTAAAGTTTAATGAAGAGTAGTTTATAATAATTTCCTCTCTATGTTTTTCGTATATCGAAATTTTCATTCCTGCCCTCCCTCGAAATTCTATGGAAGATAGAATCACTATCACTTTTCTAAGGGACAGAAGCACATTCCTACCTGCCTGCCAGGAAGTTTTGATTGACTTTCTTCTGAAAATCAGTATATTAAATAATAGTCTTAGCCTTGTCTGTCGTCCCTTCCGATTGTAAATTGATCGTAACATCCTCACCTTACAGACTGTGCCATTTCATTTCCAAGGGGTCGATACATATCATTGCATTGATACAGTCAAGTCCATGGAATTGACATTAGTTCTGTTCCCAATGTGTCTACTGCAAGCCCTTGGAACATGGGTTGCCTCCCCCAACTTCTGTCACCTCTATGGCTGGACACCTTGTATGAATAGTTTCTGAAGAGTGCATCAGTTTTCTAAGAGACGGCTGAGTCCCTTGTATCCTAACTGGCTTTTACTAACCCCTTCCACTTGGGGACTAGCCTATACCCCCATGTCTATTGCCACTGATTTCTCCAAAATGAATGAGACCCCAAGCATCCTTACTACCAGTGATGAGCGTACTTCTACTGCCATGACTGGATTCATTTTAATTCTGTATTTGCTCATTCATGGCAGCCTTAGAGCCCAGTTAGTTCCATTCCACTAGCCCTTTGTCTAGTATGGCCTTGGGTCCCTCCTTCCTGTCAATGGCTGAAGTCCAAGAGTACTTTCAACAATGGTGCCATCTGAATTGTGTGCTATGTACAACCTTTCCCATTGCATTTTCTTTCCAAAGAAAATCCAACATCCCTGTCTCTGTTTATGAGAGCTGGCTCAAAATGGAGTCGGCTTCCCGTTCCTTTCCCTCCCTATTTCCAATCTGTTTGCAAGTTTACAGACTCCCTCATCACATTCATCCATTCTCTTCCCTCCATTCTCACTTCCCCTAGTAGATTTGTGGTCCTCGTTACCTTCTGAGCTATTGCCAGAGACCCTCCCTAGATACCCCCTCTAACTCCAACATTTTCCTATTCCACTTGCAATCCTTCTATAGTTCTCATCACAACTCTCTCATATTTAATAACTTTTAGAGATAGCCCATTCTCACGAATTTTGAGACAAATTAATATGCCTGGCATTTAAAGTCCTTCCCAAATAC
Organism: Phocoena sinus; assembly: GCF_008692025.1. Classification (NCBI taxonomy): domain Eukaryota; kingdom Metazoa; phylum Chordata; class Mammalia; order Artiodactyla; family Phocoenidae; genus Phocoena; species Phocoena sinus. Next base: position 49,563,501 of record NC_045775.1, on the reverse strand, counting down.
TCCAAATGTATTTCATGCTCAATCTCTATAGTGCTGCTAACCATTTCTCCAACATGCTTCCCTTTCCCATCTCTGCGCCTCTGTTTGTACTGTTATCTCTGTTTGGAGTCTCCTAATCTCCATGAATAAAAATACTACCTATCCTTCAAGGTTCTTTACATGAAATCTCTCTAGATTTTCTTAAGCAAAAGTGGTTACTTCTACTTTTAAACCCCTGTAACATCTGGTTTATCCCTCTCCTGAAGCTCTTATAATTCTTCCTGCATCCTATCTCTTTTTATCCTTGTTTTATCCATCTTAAAGGACTTCAGTCTCCCTTATGGCAGATGTGGTAGGCAAAATTATAAAATGAACCTCCAAGATTCCTGGTCGCTGGTGTACATACACCTCCAAGTTATTCAATCAAGCATTAATCTAAGTACTGCTGTGAAGATTTTACAAATGGAATTAAGGTCCCAAATCAGTTGACATTAAGATAGAAAGATTATCCGGGTGGTCATGACTTAATCACATGAGACCTTTAAAGGCAGAAAATTTTCTTCATCAGAAAGGAAAGTCAGAGTATCCGAGTACAAAGGGAATTTGAAGCCTGAGAAGTTCTCATTGCTGGTTTAAAGATAGAGGGGTCACATGGCAAGGAATGCAGGAAGCTTCTAGGAATCATAAGCAGCCTCCAGTAAGAAGGCCAGAAAGAATATAGGGACCTCAGTCCTGCAACCACAAAGATCTGAATTCTGCCAAGAATGACCTGGAAGTTGATTCTTTCCCAGAGCCTCCAGACAGAAACACAGCCCAGCTGACAGCCTGATTTTACCCTGGTGAAACGCTGAGCAGAGAACCCAGCCACATTGTGCTGGACTTCTGCCTCACAGAAGCTAATAAATGGGTGTTGATTTAAGCTGATAAATTCGTGGTAATTTATAAAACAGCAATAAAAAAACTAATACAGCAGGGATAATACCTTACTCACGTTATTATATCCAGCAATGCCAAGCTGAGTGACTTGTATATAAGATTACAGCAATACATATTTACCTTCCAATTGCATAAAAAGTATTTGGGATGTAATCCCATCAGCAAGAACAAATAGATGGGCAAAGTAAAAGGCAAACAGGATGAAGTCTTTGTATCTTTTACCACGGAGAATTTGGGATATTCTTAATGTATCCACTCTGACAAGGCCGCCTTGGAGCACATTTTGAAAATCCTGAGTGTAAGTCCCTAGAACAAACTCAGTTCTGAAAATCTGTCTTGTTTTTTAAGAAATTTATTTTAAGAAATACACGATTTGGGCCATTTGTTGAAAAAACACTCCTGGTGACATTACTGAACTAGCACCTAGTTCCATACACCTGTGATTGCAGTGAAGGTCCTTGCCACCTACATATCCAAACCTAGAACTTCAGCTCTTAAATAAAATGACTAATTCTTCCTTTCAGCACTACCACTCTTTTTCTGTTAATTTCTTAAAATGGTTTTTGTCTCTTTTGGTCTCAAAATGTGACCAGACTTGAACGTTGTTGACATTTAAGCATCATAGTAATCTTTTTTTTCCTTGAAGCGAAATGCTAAATCTCAGCCTCCTTGCTCTACACCTGCTATAGAATCTGTGGAGGAGGAGGAAGCTGGCCAGCACACAGAGGGAGACCCACCTTCCCAGCCAAGCTCTCCATCCAAAGAGTTCCAAGGCCCCGCGTGAGTCAATTAACCCACGAAGATTCAGCTTTCTCATTGGCTCCCAACACTGATCCCTCAGAGCTGCTGTCATGTTCTAAGGAAAAACGAAGAACAAAAGACCTTGAAGAGTGTAGAGGGCACAGCACTGTCATTATCCAAAGGGAACCCCTGCCCCTCCCATTGGCCCGTATACTCTGGTAACTGTTTTCAGTGGAACTATGGCAAGATTTGAAGGCAGCTAACATGTACGTGGGACCATCCATAACTTTTGCCTTGGTACAGTCAGACTATTATTTACCCAATAAACCATAACTGCAGTGGAGGTCCAATAATTCAGCATCTGAGAGGGATGTGCTGTGGAAGAAGTCATTATGGTCCATCAGATCAAAAATTCACCTTTAAAGAAGTGTCCAAATACAAACATACACAATGGGATGAAGTCACTACAGACTATTTTGCCAAATAATACACATTTTCAAAATTACTGTAGCGCCTATCATATACCTCACTGCGGGCTTATCCCACACATAGAAGGGTTTTTTTAAAAAATGAAAGAAAATACAAGGGGAAAAAAAGGACATAAACCACCATTTCAAAATAATAAAGATTATATTACAAATGTAGAGAAGCCCCAAAATGTAAAAGGTAAAGACAGGTATTTCTTTCTAATTCACATTGTGCAAGTTGTTTTTATTATTATTACATTTTTTTTACCCCCAAGTCCCATCAGCTGAAAAGATACTGTCAGCTTTCACTCTAAATGTTCTGCATGTTTTCTGTTTGTGTCATTTTAAAAGGTCTGAACAAAGAGCTCGTAGTACTGCAGGCAATTTGGAAAACCACCAAAGTTACAATAGACGGTGAATATCTTTGTTTCTTTCAGTTTTGTTCCACAGAAAGAAATCAAGGCATCCCGCTTTGATGTCTGTTTTGTTTTGTTTTTGTAATCACTCCTGCACATGGTGTGTCCATACAGCATGACAAAGGCTCAGGTTCATGAGAATGATAAAATGAAAAGACTCAAAATTCTTAATGTTGAAAGGCTTGATTAGGATACATACCTCAAATTTCATATACAGATTAAATAATTGATACTTATCAAAAGTTTATTTGTATTAATTAATGTTTTCCATTTAGGGGTAGGAGAGTATGCACTAAAAATAAAATCACTATTCTACAATCACCAAGTGAATTCTAGAAATACTCATATGATGGTTTCATGTGTGTGTGTGTGTGTGTGTGTGTGTGTGTGTTTCTTACCCCCTCCACCAAGTTGTTCTCTCTATTTTCTTCCAATCTCCTCTCCCCTGCCTCCTTCTCTCCCCCTCCCTCTCCCTTTCTCCCTCTCTTATATTCTCTCTCTCCCTCTTCCCCGCCTCATCTCTCAGCCATGCCCCCTCTTTCTCTCAGACACACAGAGAAAACATCAGATTAATTATAGTGTCCCTAACTTTTTTGCTTGTTTAGACTCAAGAGACTAAAGGGCATTTCACAGCCTAGCTCCATCCATTTTAGGATTTTTAAAAGAATGTCTTAATATGTTTGCTTACTATTTTATGAAAGCATAGAAATCAGAACCTGCTTTTTTCACTCCTTTCCCCTTTTATCAGGATCAGTATTTTTCTCCCCTTGCCTAGAAATGATCCCTTCAAAAAGTCAGCAAAATATTTTGGCTGTCTTCAGCAGCGCTTTGGGCTTCTCTGTTACAAATTGTATAAACATTTTCCAGACAGGGGAATTTGAAGGGTTTAAATTATTTTTTTAAATGATGTCTGTATTCTAGCACATTCACATTTGCAAGAGGAAGATGGAGGCAAGGAAAGTTACCACAGAACATAATATGTCTGGAATCAGAGGACTATTGAGCTCTATGCAAATCTGGGAAGGGAAAATATCTTCCTCATACATTATCTACAGCAAGGATTCTGAGTTCCCCTGGCTGATGAAACAAATGCTCGCGCCGGACGTAGTCTGTCATTCATATTGAGCTCACATATTTTACTTCCTGAAACAAAACAAATACTGATAAACTACTTCAGTGAGCCTTTAATCAAGATTTCGGCAGCATGCAGTTGGCAACAGAAAGATCAGTCTGTGGAGCCTGAAATCCTTCCATCATCAAATATACAGAAATAATAATTATATTTATCTGTTTGGTTCAGGCAGCACACCAAGAGTTACCCTTGCCCTAAGGACAGAGAAATCATCAGGCATTGTCATCTCTAAAGAAAAAAAAAATTCCTTAATAACTTGGAGGTTAAATGGTTCTCAATAGTTGTGGGGCTGAGGAAAAGGAAATAAAAATAATACGTTACTTTTAGCATTTTCCCCTTGTAATGCCCTAACAAGCTGTGTTGCACACTAACCAATTAGCACTTCCAATAATAACCCTGCAAACACTAGTAAGCATCTAGCCTGACCAAAGAAAAACGGTTTGAGAAGGAAAGAAATTGTTCCCTAATTCTGTTTCCCATCCTTACAGGAGCTCTGTGTCTGTGTAAACATATTTCAATCCAACTTATTCCAGAAATAGTTGAAAAATTAGATCAAATAAACAGAGGAATTGAGTTTGAAAAACATTTCATGGTGGAAGTAATGTACCTTAACTTGGATTTTCCTACAAAAGCAAAAACTGAGACAAGGGCTTGGTGAACTGTAGTTATTTGGATGTGAGTCCAGGAAGCTGGAGGGAAAGAATGGGATGAATGAGTCAGAAGAGGAGAGAAAGCAAGTCAGGGTGAGTTTTGAGTTGATCATCACTGTGGACACCTGAGGCCTATTCCCTCTGAGGCCCCTTGGGAACCAGAAAGAAATGAACCTCCGAACTGTTCCACTGAAGGATCAGAAGGGGGGGCATCAAACCTCTGGTCCAGTTCACAACTGACAGTTGCCCTGACCCTAGAGCTCCCCGTCTCCATCCTTCAAGGCTCCACCTATTCATGGCTAAACCAACCAAGGCTTAAGAGAAAGCCCTGCATAGAGAGGCGGAGGGCAGCAGGAGGTGGGAAGCTAGCGGCAAGCACAGGGAGTGCTCACTAGGGCTGAGTGGGCCAAGGGAACGTGGCTGCGGGCACCAGTATCATCTACTACATATTTCTTGCTCTAGAATAACTTGAGAAGATCATTTTACGTTCCTCTCAAGGAGTAAGTTTAAGCTATCAAGCCGTAAAAAGACATGGAGGAAACCTAAATGGATATTACTAAGTGAAGGAAGACAACCTGAAATGGCTACACACTCTATGATTCCCAACTAACTGATGTTCTGGAAAAGGCAAACTATAGAGACAGTAAAAAGATCAGTGGTTGCCAGGGGATGGAGGGATGGGGGGCAGGGAAAATGAGTAGGGGGAGCACAGAGGATTTTTCAGGCAGTGAAAATATTCTATATGATATTATAATGATGGACATATGTTGTTATACAGTTGTCCAAACCCATAGAATGTACAGCACCAAGAATGAACTGTAATGTAAACTATGGACTTCAGGTTATTATGATGTGTCAGTGTAGGTTCATCAGCTGTGACAAGCACACCACTCTGGTGCGGGATGTTGATAACGGCGGGTGGAGGGCCTGTTCACTTTGGGGGCGGGCAGGGAGTATACCTGTACCTTCTCAACTTTGCTATGAACCTAAACTGCTCTAAAAACTAAAGGCAATTTTAACAGGTCAATATGAAAGCACTGAGCATAGTCATAAACACTAAATATCATTTACGTGGCATTACCTTTGCAAAACCACTATGTATTCAAAGGAAGACCTTTTTCTTCCCCTCCTCCATGGGCCTCAAGATACACTCTCTCCTTTCCTGGTTTTCCTTTTCAGGTCCTCTTTGTCACATTTTTCTTCTTACCTTCTTCTCACTCACCTGAATAGTTTTTCTTTCTCCTCAATTGTCTTTACACTTCCACAGTCTTCAAGAATTATGGAACATGCTCTTTACCCAGTTAAGACAGAAAAAGTAGTCCCCAAACTGCCACTAAAGCAATTTTGGGTCATTTGATTATTAAGATATTAGTTAAAATAAATAAAAGCAAGAGTATCTGTCTTGCTTGTTACATTGGATATCGGAAAAACATCTAATAAAAATTCTGCTTTGGTCTATTCATAGGGAGGAAGGGGCAGGGAAGGGAAGGGGGAAAAGGGAGAGAGAGAAAGTAAGAAGAAGAAGGAGGAGGGAGGGAGGAAGGAAGAAAGGAAGAAAGGAAGGAAGGGAGGGAGGAAGGAAGGATGGGATGAAGGAAGGGGTCTTTGAGATTTTGTTTGCAGTGTTTCCTGGTCCAGTTATGATGTATCCTATAATCCCATCACTTTGGGATATATTCGCCCATTTTGACACTTTCCCTGGCCAAACACTCCCACCAGCTTCATTATAATTATTGAATCTAGCAGCCATTAGGGTCTCCTGTTAGAACTTACTACAATATCTACAGTTGCCACATCTCTAATTTAAGAGGACACACACCTGCTTTAATTACAGGGCCCTTGAGAGATAACAAGATATAAGTAATATGACCAGATGAGAGTCAATTGCTGAAATCTTTTCCTGATAAAATGTGTTTAGCTCCAGAGGCTAAAGCTCACTAACTCTTTCCTATACAGCATCAAGATGTCAACAGGAACACGGCTACTGGCAATAACCGAAATGCCTCTCTTCATTGAGAAACTGCCCGTACAGTAAACAAAGCCCACAAGACATGGCAGTAGATGCTTAGAGTCATTTCTGACTGTTCTGTCATCAGCAGAGAATCTGGACATGAGAAAATTGCAGTGGCATATCTCAGTGCAGGTATTATCCCACATTTATGTCTCCCCTCAGTGAACATAATATTATGGGCCGAAGTACCACCCTTGGGATTTAGTCCTCAGTTTGTTTGCTATGTTTTTTTAAATTTATTTTTTATATAACCTTAAAAAGACTAACAAAAATGTATCTTATTGGTTTTCAATCTGCAGCCTTCTATTAATGGGTGACAGGTTGAAGGAAATGACATTACTCAAGGACCAGGAACTGTAAGCAGAGCATTCAAGGCATTTCCCAACTCTGTATCATCTCATCTCTAGAATATTCCTGTCATTTAGCAGGTCTTACTGTCACCAGCCCATCTCACTGTAAGAGTCAGGCTAGGACTCAGTGATTTAAGCCAAAAGAGTTTATTTCATGCTCACACAAAGTCTGCTGTGGTTCCCAATGCCTCTCCAAAGTGGTTCCCAACACCTCTCCAAAGCAGCTCCCAACATGAAGTGACTCAGAGATACAAGTTGTTTCCGTCTTGGGTCTCTGCCCTCTCAACCAGGGACCTCCAGGATGGCCATAACAGGGGGAAAGAGAGCTGGTGGGTCACACACTGAATCCTGAATGCATTGCCTAGAAGAAAAATATGTCTGTTCATAGCCCATGGGCCAGAATTATTATAGATATTGATAATATCTGAATATACTCAGATATTCAGGAAACAGTAAATGTCTTTGCTACACTTCTCAATAGTATGCTCTTCACACCCACAACAAAGTAATATTCCTCAAATACTATTTTTATCCTGTTCCTTCCTCTGTAAAAAGCTTAGGAAGATTTTCGCAGCACCTGGCATTTTTATGTGACTTAACATTTAGTCATTTTTTTCCAATGTGTTTAAGTTTTCAAGAGGCCATAATTAAGACAATATTTCTAAAAGGGGTAATACTGTGGTCATGATGAAGATTCTGTAGTCTTGGCATAAGGTCAAAGTTCTGGCGAGAAAAAGAACGTAAGATCAGGGAGAGCAGAGCCTATGTCTGTTTTCTTCGCCACTGACTCTTCATCATTATTACCTATTACAATATCAGGAAATATTTTTAAAATGTAATTGAACTGTGTAAGTTTTCCTGTGGCTAGTTCTGTCTCCTGAAGCAAGTCCAACCTCCTTTCCACTAGCAATGACCTTCCTAGGTGTCCTCTTCTGCTTCTCTCTGACACTGCCCCCCACATACACAGTCACAAGTATAACGATGATGAACAAAACCTGGATTTACAACTTACAAGGCACTTCTACAAATACTACTTTTGAGCCATCAACTCCTCTATAAGATATGCCAAGTAGGTATAATTATTCCACTTTATAAAAGAAGAAGCAGAATGTCAGAAACATTAAATATTTTATACTTCTTCTGACTTTCAGTCCAGGGTTCTTTTCACCATCCCCATATTCATAGGAACTCATGCCAACATTCTTTTCCTTATGCTGTTCATAGCTCTGCTCCATTCTGCTCCCCTCTACCCTGCCTTGCATTGCTTCCTCCTTACCCTTCCGCCTTCCCCTGAACCCAGAGACCTGGTTCACATTCTGTCTCCTCCAGAATATCCTTTTGACTACTTTACACCAGAACATTCTCCCCTCCTAATTCTGTTTGGATGTATGAGCTATTGCAGGATTGTCCTCTACGTGCTCTCTGAGTCTTCTCACTAATCAGATTGGAAGTTCTTACAGGGAACAATTATGTCTTCCAACCATTTTCTATGCCCCTAAGCATCTAGCAGTATGCTTGGTGCATGGTTGCTGACCATTTCCATTATACTCTGAAGCAAGAAGAAAAAAAATCTGAGTATCATCCATGCTTACTGTAGAACCCAAACTCTAAATGGCACCTGGGGCTGACTTTGTTTACAGACTCCCATATTGATATCATACAGCTATTAGAGAGTTTAGAGCCATCCTAATTGTAGATAGATCTTAAAAACATCTTGTTTATGAAGTCAAAGATTCTTATGAAGAATTAAATACCTATTTTTACTCTAAGGAACATTCTATAAAGATATAAAATAAATGGGACAAGAATTATTAGCAAATCTTTTAATAACTAACTGAAAATAGAGAAAGCAAACTGCAAGACTTAACCACTGTCAACTCAGTTCAGTACTCCCCTTCTCACAATAAAACTCGGGGAGGAAGGACAGAGCGATAATTTTATAAAAGGGAGTAGGGGTCCCCAATGGCATCAACCTCAAATTGGTGAACATAATTAAATCTATTTTGAAAAAAATAGTACCTAAATCTTTCGGTACTGGATTTTATATAATATAATAACTACCTATTATGTAAAGCAGAACTTATATTTATTTGTACAAAGGCTGCCTATAGTCCAAGTATCCTGAATTTTGTTAAAGAAGTTTATCTCACCTGTATTTTAGGTAATTCATTTCCTAACAAGCTTTGTTCTCCAGACTCCAAATTAGTCCTCTTTTGTCTTAGATAGTGGGATTACAGAAATTCTATAGTATTGCTGAAGTGAGCTGTTTTTTTTTTCCAAAGAACATGAGCTAAATATTTTAAAAAATTAAATTGCCTCATATATGGAACATGCTTGCTCTATTACAGCATATTGCAACAGTAAGATACAGACCCAAACAAAATACTGTTCCTCTAAGTTGCCAGTGGGATTCTGGGGGTGGTGAGGAAAACACATGACATTCTAGTTAAAGAGGGTAGTTGTAATTCTCTGTGCTTATCATCAACATCTTCAAATCACATACTTCCGCAGCCCAGCATTCTCTTGGCTTACACTCAGAATTCTTCTTAACTTTAACAGAATGGGCCAGCTAGTGAGTGGGGAAGGAGATAAAGATGTGGGTAAGGTTTCTAAGAGGTTGAGTCAGATATGTATTTAGATATGCAGAAAGAGAATTTCACATTAAGATCAAGAAAAGGGCAACATACTGGCTTATATTCCCCCCTGAAAAGAAAACTCGAAATGTTAAGACAAAGTAGGCCACAGTGAAGTTTAACATATAGATGTTTCCATATTATTCAGGGCATTTATGCTAATCGTACTGACAAAGAGTTTATGATTATTTTGGTTCCCTCACTCAGAATATTAAAAGATCTGGGCTGACATAAAGAGGTGTGTAAAAGTGAAGTTTTATTACAGATGTCAAATTTGTTAAAGAGTGATTCATGCTAGATTACTTTATTGAAGCAAGTAATAAGTTTAATTACAAATCTTTTTTTCTCCTTAACTCAATACAGAAAAGGAAGAAGGTATGGTTTATCTTCAAAGGGAAGGCAAAAATTATGCGTGGGAACAATATGGCAAAAACTAATAATGCCCAGAAGTTTAAAATTTTTAAAAAAGGAAAAAAAAAGAATCAGCAAAATATGGCTGGAACTGGTGATGTATGATTACACCAAGCACTTTCTTGCTGAGGCAAGAAAAAGATTTATGTTCCCCTGTAAAACAATGTGTGTAGTGTGAATGATACTGAAAGGTAACTGAACAGAGGCTGATGTGGGAGATAAGGGAGCAAATCCTCAGAGAGTCATGTGTTGGGTCAGAGACATGTGGAAGAAAGAATGTTAAATGTCTCTGCACGGGTCCTGGAATGATCACAGATGATTTTTTCACAAGTGTACGCTTTACATTTCCACTCTACATATCTGTTTAGTTTTTTAAAAATTAAAACACATGTAATTCCAAATTTATACGCAAATATCCTTGCATTAGAAGATTTACTTTTAAAGAGATATGTTGGGTAAGGGGAGGCCCAAGACATTAGGGGCCATTAGAATAAGTACCTGGATTCCAAGTGGGACAGAAGGAACACCCTCCTAATGCACTCAAGGCTGAGCCCCTACAATTCAATTCCAGATGAATTTAGTGCAGTTTTTCAGTTACATTTGATGATGAAGCAGTTGGACTAGTGATGGATAGAATGTAATAATAGACGGTGCCCATTGTAATGGAAACCATGTCATCCATCCTTTCTAATTTTCCAAACCAGATGTATTTTTTCCATCTTTTGGATGTCTGTGTTTCTATTTCTCAAGTTGCATTATAGTAGTTATTTTGCACTCATTTTTTTTTTTTTCATCACAACTTCTTCCTCATTGGGGAAAAAGGTTAGATCAGCAGAATGCTGCAAATAGGGCAAAGGAAGATACTCAAGCTTTGGAGATGGCCATAGGGTATTTTAAGATAATTTGCATGCCCCAGGCTGAGCATTTTTCTGTGGTAGAGGGCTCTTCAAATCCAGTCTACACATAATCTTCTCCTATGCTTCCATATTCAGTGTCTTACAAAAATGAATTAAGCAATTGTTAAATTGAGTTGGCCCCATCTTTTTGTGCTGGTTTATAGAAAAGATAAATGAGTTGACAATTAAAGTAAGTATGTACTGGCTGCCTATTATGTGCCCAGCTCTATGGGAAATGCAGGAGAAAAAAGGCTCCTTACCCTCAACCTGAACACCATTGGACAATCAACACAAAGAAGAAGGACTAAACAAGATTTGATTATGGATGTCAGCTCAGATGTCAAGTATAATGAAGGATTATTTGTGGAGCATAGGAAAATAAGTGCAAAAGCAATTTGAGGAGAAATAATAGAAAGTGGGTTGAATTCATCAGAGAAGCCTTCAAGGAATAGATGCAGTAAAAGTCAGGCTTTGAAATATGATACAGGTGCAGATGGACAGAAATTAAAAGGTGAAGGAAGTTACCATTCACTGAGAACCAACGGGCCAAGCTGTACTAAGTCAGTGTGATTATACTCATTTCATAATTGAGAGATATGGGATGGAAGAGATTTACAGAGATTTAGTAGTAAGTTTCCCAGGAACAAACCTCTATTAAGTGGTATAGTTTGGATTAAATTCAGGTCTGTCTAACCCCAATGGTTGAACACTCTTCACTACGTGGGAAAAGGAACATTAGGAGCAATAAGAAATATGGATGGTGGAGATGATCTGTCTGGCTGGCAAAGCAAAGCATCCTGGACATCATTTAGACCAATTCCTTTGTTTTACAGTCTGTGGCCCAAAGAGAGTAGAAAAAAGGTTAGATCGGTAGAATCTTGCAAACAGGGCAAACGAAGTTACTCAAGCTTTGGAGATGGCCACAGGGTATTTTAAGATAATTTGTATGCCCCAGGCTGAGCATATTTCTGTGATACAGGGCTTTTCAAATCCAGTCTACACATAACCTTCTTCTCCCAAAGGAGCTCTGAACATTTGGTGTCTCTCTGGATTTAAGGAGCCACCAGAATTTCTGAGCAAGAAGGAAGAGGCCAGGGCTTCCCTGGTGGCGCAGTGGTTGAGAGTCCGCCTGCCAAGGCAAGGGACACGGGTTCATGCCCCGGTCCGGGAAGATCCCACATGCCGCAGAGCGGCTGGGCCCGTGAGCCATGGCCGCTGAGCCTGCGCGTCCGGAGCCTGTGCTCCGCAACGGGAGAGGCCACAACAGTGAGAGGCCCGCGTACCGCAAAATAAATAAATAAATAAAAAGGAAGAAGAGGCCAAATGAAGGTGAGCTGCAAACAACAGAAGTACTTCAGTAGTTCTGAATGAGGTGTCTCCTCACCACCTTCAACCTTATCAACCCAGAGACCAGAATGAGTTGACTCTGGAAGCCCCACATCAAGGAATTCACTAATACTTTATTTTTGGAGAATTGGTTCCATGCCCAGAACTCTGCATATAAATCTACAAATCCACAATGGTAGACATCATTTAAAATACTCTGGCTTAGGTAACATAATGTAGGCGTTAAGCTCACAGCCTCTGGCAGCAGACTCCCTGGGTTTCATATCTCATCCTCTCACTTACCAGCAACATGACCTTGGTCAATATCCCTCTTTGGCCTTCAGTTTCCTGATCTGTAAAATGAGGAAAATAATACCGCCTACCTCACTGGGTTATTGTGAGGATTAATTTAGATGATCCTAGTAAAGCTCTTAGAAAATACCCAGAAGCTAGTAAGTACCTAATAAACATCAAGAATGAGGAGGCGGGGAGAGAAAAATCAGGGCCTCTGCCGCTGTTTGTTGGCGCTGCTATTACTGGTCCATTTTAATTTCTTCTTTGATTACCTGTATACTTACGACCAGACTTTACAGACACATAGCTATTCATAACTGTTTTTGCTGGGTCTGATTCATCAGTATAGTTGGTAGTATTTTATAGAAACATGTTCTAGGTGAGAACATATTAAACTGAAATTCTTCTGGTTCCTTCAATGAACTTCATGCTACAGTGAACCACTAGATCATTCAGGACAGGCTAATATATGCTGTCGTAACAAACAAACCTTGAAATGTCAGTGATTTAACACCCCATCCCACCCTCCACCAGCACACACCCATTTTGACTGGGATAATTCTCTACTAGGTGACCCACAGATGTGGACCACTTCTATCTTTCAATCCTCCATCTGATGTCCTTCACGTCTAATACACCAATGGAAAGAGCGAGGGAGGGAGAGAAGAAGAGGAAGAAAGGCAGAAAGAAAGAGCTACAGCAAGAAAGTAGAAGGTCCACCCACTTTTAACTGCCTTAGCCTAGAAGTGACATATGGGTATGAATGAGTCACATAAACATACCTACATGGACAGGGGCTGGGAAATGAAGAGGACGTGAATAGTTGTTCACTAACATTCTCTAAAGGTGTAACATCCCAGCCTAATTGCTAGGTTTGTAGTTTAAAATTCCTGAACTACAACAGGTGAGGAGGCTCCTGGCCCACTGAGACTTCAGTGTTTGGCCCTACTCATGGCAAATGGATATTCCTCAAACAAAGTACGCAGAAGTGAAATATTTTCATGAATAGATTCTGGGGTAGAGAAAAGACCTTCAGCAAAGACCTTTAGTAAAGGACCTCAGCCACTTCTTAACAGATGTTATGAGGAAAAAAAAAAGAATTTTATGAAGAACCTAATAAAAAGTTGGAAGCATTTTATTCTATAAATGCAAAATATTACTGTAAGAGCACATACATTGAGACACAATTTTGCAAAACCTGGACTGCTGCCTATCCCAGGTAGAAAAAGACCTTTCCTGTAACATTAGCTGCATTAGGAGTGTCTCCCTAGCAGAAATTTGAATGTTGGAGCAGAGTTTATTCTCACCCATACTCCTAGGTCATAACCTATTGGTCAGCCATTTCCACTTAAACCACCTAAGAATGTGTTTCTTTAAACTATGACTCTGGAATCAATTAATTCATTAAAAAATAATTTTAACTTTCTTTGCCGAAGACTTCTTTTTTCTCAAACATTCTAACAAGTAAACAAGTTGTATTAAAACATGATTAATTTTAAATATGTTGTAAATCAAATATATGTTTGTATGTGTACTCGTATATGTGTAAAAGCACTTTTAACGGCCACCAAACCAATGAGATATGAGCGCAAAATAAAGGATTATTGTGTCAATGAAACTACATTCAATGCTTTGGGAAAATAGATAAAGCTGAGCTACCCCCTCACCACACACACACACACACACACACACACACACACACACACACACACACGTGCGTGCGCTCGTGCACGAAGGCTATAGTATTAGCTTTGGGAAAAGCCACAACAAAAAATCTATTAAAAAAAAAAACCTGAAGGATTCTGCTTTCAGATTTCTTGAGAAGCATCTGTAATTTTTATTCTGTTTTAAAGAAATCGGAATTGAAGATCATAAAGGCTAGATCATTAGCATACTTTATGCAAAAAAGACTGAAATTGCAATCACTGGACTCATATTCAAAGTTTTAAGTTAAAATAAAATGCTTCCTATATATAGACATGATTTTTATGACTCTCGATTTTATCAACTTTACCAGTAATTTGAACAACTACCGGTCCCAACCAGGTCAGGTAAGAAGACATTTATTGTACATATATGTATAGATATTTCTGTCTTCAGTGTAGAACATCATGAACAAATCAGGGGTACCACATTAAGTTGATTTTATCAAAATCAAAAGCGTGAAACTTGTCATTTAAGTTAGCATCGGCAGCCTTATCACAGGTAATTAAGTTCCTGGAAATACTGTAAAAAACTCAAGAACCTCCATTACTACCTTTGAGGCCCTGTAGAAGTCTGCAGTTTGGCACTAGGGAAATTTCCAACTTAGCTTTACTGATTTAACATAGCAAAACCCTACAGGTAAACGTTATATGGCTTTATCAAGCAATAAACAAAGATATGTGTGCATATAAACATTATATATAATATATATACATATATTATACACATATACATACACATACATAAACCATATACATGTGTATATATTTATATCCTTACCAGTTGTATTTCTTTATTGATCACCTCTTTTTTTAAGGGTTTAATCAGATCTTCCATCCACAGCTGAACAGAAGCAAAAACTCAAGTCTGGGTGACTCCAGTTCCTCTCAGGTTTTCATATACTTCTCACAACTATCCTTCCTGGTGAGGCACTGGGACTTAAAGTTAATGTCTGATGCCCTCTGGGCCAAAAAGGGGGTACTCAATTCCCTGGGGAGATATTTGTTTCATGTTCTTTCTTTTTGTTTGTTTGTTTCCCAAATACAAGCTTATAGGCATTACCCACTTGAAATGAATTGACTGAGAATGGATTCTAGCCTCATATACCAAAGATTGGGACTCATAGCTCCAAGGACACCATCTTGTCCTCCCTATGGTCTTGCTTTCTTTCCAAGCTCATCACCTCGTAGATCACACTCACTAGGTAATTTTGCTAGGCACTGGAACACACAGGAAGCAGGATAGGACACAGACCCTATTCTTGATAAACTCAAGCAATAGTTATAGACAGATAAACATACTTCCAATAGAACATGGTTAGTCAAGTAGTAGAAGTAGGTACACAATGTTACAAGATAGGAATTCAAGCCTGAGAAATCTTCATAGAGGCAGTGATACTAGTTTTGTGCTTAATCTTAAAGGGAAACAGGAAATTTTCTTAGATGAGAAGAGGAGGAGAAAAGCTGAGAGTGAAGAAGAGGTGTAAGTGGATTTTAAGCAGAAGGAATAACATAAGAGTAAGGGCCAGCTGCAAAGTATAGCCTCCCATCCAATACCAGCTTCCTCATCCCTCATCTGAGTCTTCATAACCTGCTCTCAATCTCAGGTCTCACTGGTCCTTCCCTTCCTTCTTAGCCCTCCAGCCCCAAGGAAGCCTCAACTCTCCACTCTCTATCCACAGAACTCTGAGAAGGCCTATGTATCCTGTCCCAAAAGATTTTAGGATAAATGTATACTCTGAGGACAGAATATCCTTAGGGGAAAATCTGCCAACAAGGAGTGAAAGATTCCATTCTCCTGGATGTTTTCCTAGTTCCTTTAAAGAAACAAAAACAAAAACTTACCCTTATGCCACAGCTGCAGGACAAGTAACAAAATCAACTGTATTTAATACGCAAAAGCTTGGCTTGCATTAAAACTGCTGCAATCCCAGCAATAAAGAACTTTCCAGGAAATTGTAATTAATGGATATATTCATTCCACACACACAAAAATTATTGAACATCTACTACATCCCTTAACTATTTCTTGTCTGGATTAAGTAGTCATATTAATTTTAGATTAATTATTGGAGTAGGGGACACGTGGTGGAGTAGATTGCTTTCCCACGCTAATTTGAATATACATTTTTATCAAATAGAGCATCTTGAGGTACTGATAATCCATGGAAAACATGTAGGGAAATTCTGATCAAGTCTGGATTTCTATCATTCATCTAATTGTTCAGCTTCTACTTGAATATCCCCAAGGTAGCTCAATCAGAGGCAACTTATTTTATCGATCATTACTGTTATGGGTAGTGTTGGCTGAAATAACAATAGTGGTTATTATTATTACTATTATCCTGACCCCAAATCTGCCACCTTGAATCATCCTTTCCTTTGTCCTAGTTTTGCCTCCTAACCTTGATGAATTAGTAAAAAGCAAGATCTGGTATTATGGAAGTGGTACCTAAATTAAACAGACTAAAACAGTGAAGAAACCAGATATTTTACATTCAAACTGAAGCTGGAAAATCAATGCATTGTTTCTCTTCACATTATAACATTCAAAACTGACTTATTTTTAAATGCATCAGATATGGCTATTTAGCAGTATTCTATGCAAGTGTGGGTATCAAGGAGCCAGCCCCTGCTGCCTGAGAGTTCAGAAACTGTTTTCCATAAGCTAAGGGTGAGTGGTCTCTGTCTAGCCGTAAAGATTGATCTCTAAGAACATAAGAGACATCTTCAGATTTTGTTTCCTGAGAAGAAATCATGATTTCACATTTGGTCTAAAAACAGCCTTTTCCAACAAATATATCAACATCACAACAAAGCACAAACTTTCCTTGGAGACTGGAATTGAGCTATAGACATGAAGCCTGTACCAACAGCCTGAGAAATGCAACTTGCAGCTTCCAGTCATTGCTGGTCAAATGGAATTTAATGTGAGCTTGACGAGTATCCCGAAAGGAAAAAGGCACCCTCATTTTGCAGCCTTCATCAGCATTTGTTTCCGAATCACCCCAGTCTTTTCCTCCTTTAATAATCAAATAATTCTCTAGCCTTTCATGATTTTTGCCATATATATCTTTTTGGATATCTAATTAACACTGTGATTTTTGTTCTACATATGTTGTGTGATAGTTGATTCTGCCCTATCCTTACAAAACATGTTAAGCTTAATAAATATATTTATGAGAATTACTTTGTATAGTCCTTATGCAATCAGCCATGCTGGGTATGATGGCCCAAGACGATGAAAACCCATTGACTTTTTGTAGCAAATTAAGTCTACCACCTAATCGGTGAACCCTGCTAAGCTTTTGAATTATGAGGAGAGCCAGAAGCTCAGTTAGAACACTCAAATGAATTATATCAATTCATAAACTTGTTCATGTCCAGATTTCATTAGCCACACATTAACAGCATTTTATGTTTATTACTGCTCTGACATAATCTATAAATAACTGAAATGCTAATCATAGTGTTCTGCCGGGCATCATCATTTAATCATAAAGAGATACATTATTATAAACTATAATAGATAATAACAAGTCTGGGTCAATGGCCACATATTAAAAGATCACAATTATATCCTATAAGGGTATGTACCTCATACATTTGATGACACATAGGTCCATATCTAATCACTTGCAAATGTTTCCCCTCTGACATACTTATAGTACAAGGTGACACAATTAAGAAAATATGCTTGTAAAACACTACAATCCTTGAGCATCAAAGTAAACAGAGAACAATTGATAGTGGGAGAAAATATCTTGCCAATGCCAGTTCAATTAACTCTTTATTGGTAGGTTTGTTTTTCAGCAGAAAGGGAATTCACGTTCCTAACATATGGGAGAACCAAAAGAAGAAAAAAAGAAGATGTGCAGCTTATCAGAACGTAACTAGAAAAGCTATTAAATAAAAGCTAAATTCAGTTACAATTGAGTTAAAATTGTAAAACAAAGCCTAACTACTGATTAGATCTTCTCCAAGTCCTATTAATGGATTATTGCAAACTGTAACATAGTAATCTCATATTACATTATAAAATAATTTCATGTAGGAATATTCACACTTCTTCCCAAGAAGTAATAACTTTCAAACTCAGCAAAGCTAACAATTTCGAATGACCCTGCTATTATTGTTCTTGCCATGATGTCGTCATCACTGTGGTGTTTTGACTAGTTGATGACAGAGCACTGATCAAGTTTGGATATTGATTTAACAAGATGATGGGGTCATTACCTTTGCAGCTTATGTGGTTCCTGTGTTTTTGCTTCAGGAAAATATCCTGATGAAATACCAGCTGCTAACACAAATAATTTCTAAAATAGATTACCAGGGGAAAGAGTTTTGAATGAGAAACGAGGCTGACCTAGAGTCCAAGAATTAATGACAGATTATTAAACTATTTTATGCCTAGAATTAGCCACTAATTTAAAGCCTTAGTTGAACAGGACGCAGAGATAGTGTCTGTCATTGCAAGCACTTGCACCTCAGAGCTCAGGGTGAATCGAGGGAGATAAAGAAAGGAATGTAAAACACTATGGAAACCAACCTCTGGAGACTTAATATTCTGATCAGCTCACCTCCGAACATCTGGCTCTTAAATGTTCAAGCACAAAAACAAGAGAGCTAATGAAAGCAGCACATATTATCTCTCCCATCAATGTACCTCACAAACACCTGCTAAAATTAAAACAAATTGAATCTTGATTGCTGATTAAGTACCCCTTCTTTAGCTAGATATTCTGTCATTATTTGCCCTGGCGCACAATGCGTAAACTGATGAATGGCGAGTGGTGGGCTGCGGCAGCAAAGGTGGATACAAGGCGATTCAAAGTAGATGAATATAAATGGTAGCAGATTAACTTTGTGTACTCTAACCCAGCAAAAAAGTGAGTTTTCACCCCCACACCCCCCCCCCAAAATGAAAGTGCTAAAACTGCATTTAAAATAGAAAGGTGAGTCTGTGCATTATAATATACCGCCTCCCTCCAGCAAAGTTCCTTGTAAGTCAGGTCTTGCTGCATTTAATTTACTCACCACAGCCTGGCAACTGAGCTTAAAAAGTACTTTTGACCTGTATTACTGACTGCTTTTATTCAGTTTCTTAGCTGGTGCAAATGCTTTTTTTTTTTTTTTTTTTGCTTTGCTTTTTATTTATTTATTTTTTGCATTTGCAAACCTTTCCAGACACAAGCCGGTAATACCAAAAACAGAACCTCCCAAGACACATTTGGTTTGTCCATATCTGAAACAAATACTTGGACTGTGGTTAAGAAAAAAAAAAAAAGTTACACAATTTACTGCCAATAAACCAAGAGACTATTCAACGTGCACATTTCAGTTAGAATAAAAATACCCATTCGAGTTTTCATCACACATATATAAATACCTTCCTATGCGAACACTGATGACAGATGTGTGGCTAATCTACCATGTTAACTTCATTTGAGAAACTGTGGTTTTGTTCAAACTTTATTAGCTAAACTCGAATTGATCCTGATAAATTTTAACTCAACATTTTACCTGGTTCAAGTATATTTCCAGAATTCATACAACTCAACAGCTCCTCTGTGTTTGCAATACATTCACATAAATTTCCTGTTAAAATAATCAACTTGTATTTGTTTCAATGCCTCTCAATTAAAACAAACAACAAAAAAAGGAGTGAAGTGAGAGAAAAACAGCAGTGTGTAAATCCTTTCTAACACTACAACCTACACAACCTGGTTTCATTTATTTAATTTTTTTGACTAACACGCTAAGGTCACAACAGCACATATGTTTGGCATATGCATTTCATCATTGATGATTATACTCTACCCAAAAGGTAGCTTCAAAATGATAGTTATGCCAAAGGGCTAGTTTCCTCCGAGATCTCCTATTGGGCATTAAAACAAAAGGAAAGAAATGTCCATGAATCACTTATTGTTCCTTGACTTTTTTTCTTATTGCATTCTAAATTATTTAAATATACTATTAGGCATCATATTGGAAAAAACAGATGTTTTCTAATTATGAACTGATTTTTACAGTGTGATGGTGTCACATATTTAAATTACAAATACACATTTTTAGCATTCCAGCTGTGCTTTACAAGAGTTTAATTTGCTTCTTCTGATATGTCACTTTGCACCTGCCTTTTTAAAACTCCTATAAATGTAAAACATTACTCAAACACAATTATTAAGACATGTTGAAGGATTCTAAAGATTCTGAACAGCTTATAGAAGATGAATTTTATATAAAGATTCAATAATGAATCTACCAAATGTGTATTTGGAGTAACATTTACAAATATTTTTAGAGGAATATAAATTTGGACTGATGATCTGTATATGGATATATAGTAGAATATAGAATTTGATTTTATTTGTATAGCACCTTTCCTATTAACTATATCTTCAAGCACAATGATACAAACTTGAGTTTAAAATACCTGCTGTGCCTTTACAACATGAAAATAAAAATTCAGCATCTATTAAGTACTTAAAGAGAACTTCTATTGGATGGGAAGTAAGCAGGTACTTTGCCCAGAGCTTGAGCATTAGTTAAATTATCATTCTTTCTCTTTTTAGGGACAACTCTATGATACAATCGGATTGATCAATCATTTCGGGAAAAAATTCTAAATATTGAAAATTTAAATTAATTAAAATTTTTCTATAAAATCAATGACCAATGAGTCAATAGTGATGGACCCATTTTTCCTAGATGTGAGGTAGGGTTACCTAGGTGCACTTGAGTTTGGTGTGAAACATTCAATCCACATAAATTTCAGTGAGTTCCCAGGATTTAAATCGTCATGCGATGAATGTTAAAACAAATAAATCCACATACATATGCGAGTGAAGATACACGCATAGGCAAAAGAACAAACAACTAACTAGGTCTTGATATGAGGTTTTACAAAAAAAAAATATGGAAATGGACTATATGTTTTATTTCTGAGATCCACAGAAATATTTTAAACTTTAAAATAAATAATAAAATCAGAGAAATTCCTCTATCTGTACAATCTATATATAAAATCATATAAAGGAATATTTCTTTTAGACTTCTTATACTTATACAAGAGGTATTATTTCCCAGTATACTCCCTAGAAATAACAATTATTGTTTCAGAAATGTATATTCATATTAAAAGTGACTATGAGAGAACAGCTGAAGAGGAAATAAACCAGATGTAAGTTATTCACCCAATCTTGTTGTTTCAAAATAAGAAAAAGAAGCTTTTCCTCAACACAGTTTTGAAGAATTGACATGTTTAAATGATAGCGTGGGGCCGTTTTCTCCCTCCTTCTCTATTTTCACAAAAATGGCTGACAATAAACCATTTATAACTCTTTCAGATCTTAATATGGCTAAATGATTTATTTCTGTAAAATCTGATTTCACTGTCCTCAGAATAAAATATTCAAGACAAAGCCAATAAGAGTGTATACGTGGTGAAGCTGGACCCCCCCCCAGCCACCTCAGTGTGAGGAGCAAGCATAATGGTGAATTGACTTTTTTTTAAAGAGAAGTCTAAAGATTAAATGAGGATGGTAAAAGTATTACGGTAACAAATTTTACTGGCAAACAAATAAAATCACATTGTAAAACCTTTCCAAAAAAAAAAAAGGCGCTTTAACTGCAATGCATAATCATATATAAAAACCTAAAATGAAAATTTCTATCCATTAAAGTGTGAACAGGCTAATTCAGAATAAATGGGAGGGCATTTGGAAAGATAAAGTGTTCAGCCAGCTCTCTTACTGAACAAAGACCTTATTTTAATCATAAGGTTATTGACTGCAAAGCAAAGTGTTTCTGCCAAATACAGAACTTTCAAAATGGCTCAGCCATAAGTCTTATTTTCATAGGGTTTAATGGTCTGTCACAGCCAGAGACGGCCTCTCTTGACCAGATTTCTTTTCTTGAGTCTCCTGGGCCATCCGTCCTGCTCTCTGGGCTCAGCTTTCTGGGTGAGTTTTAAGTAGTCCTTCTGGCCCTTAGTCAGCTCCTGAGGTCTAGGGAGCCACCTGCATGAGCAGGACAGGTAAACTGGGTGGTATAAACCTTGGCCCTTTGGCTCTGGTTACCACCTTTTGGGCTGCACCCCACAGGCCTACATGCCCTGTACTTGCTCATCCTCAAGACTGAAGAAAGAGCTCCGAGTCAGTGACAGAGACATCATTGGTTTAATGGCTCATAGGATCTCACATGTTTGAAGCAAGGTCCTGGAGCGACACCCCACCAAGTCCTGGCTCCTCGGAGGAGGGGAAGGTTAGCAGTTATAGGGGAGTTGATGGCAGGTTGCCTTATCAGTTACCAGGGAAAATAGCAGAGGGGCACGTCCCTCACCGTCCCTTTGATAAGCTATCATGGTGGAGATGTTCTGATCTAAAGGCTAGAATGATCACTAACTGGGACCGGAGCAAGTATGTAGGAAGATCAGTCGTGTGAGCAGGGTGTAGTTGAAGCAGGCCCCTGGTGGAGCAGGGGATGTACAGAGAGCAAGAGAATAGCCATCTTGGGTGGCCTGACCATACACCAACCCTTATCTACATACCACTTCCCAAATCTTCCTCCTGATTCTAGATTTGGCTTCATGTTTCCCACCATTTAAGTGTGGGCATCTCAAGGCTGGATGACACTAAGGTGCTTTTCGATTCCTCCCAATCAGGGAGCCCAAGGAATAAAGGAGGGAGACTCAGAGGAGGGATGCCAATTGTGCTTTGAAAAGGAGCTCTAGATTAAAGACGTACAACAGCAGGCAATATTTAATTCTTTCTGAAACTGACAACCAACACTACATTCAGTCTGCCATAAAATGACAGTGACAGACCTCAGTCTAAGTGGAAGAGTCTCCTGCAGTTGCAGAAACAGCTGCTCTATTCTGAACAGGGACAAGAATGTGAATTCAAAAGCTGCATGCATGAATGAGAGATATCTTTACGAATGGCTCCCTTGGGATGCTCAAAACTTGAGAATCTAAAGACAGTTTTCCTGCAATGTTATTCTCAACACACAGCTGAGACTTCAATGAATAGATTATTTAATTTAGGGAATAAGCAGGTTAATAAAGAGAATTGCAAAGATCTTCCAAATATCATCAGCTGACCCAAAATCCCAGCTCCTCAGTTTCATAAAGCTCCCTGCCAATTCCCATTTATACATAATTCCTTTTATTCATTATGCATGGTAAGTCCTCTAGATTCTCTAATATGAACATAACAATTGTATCCAATATTCTCACATGAATGATACTGAGGCCACCACCCTTGGATCCTCAGAGAAGCCTTGGTTCTGATCCTCTAATGACCACTTTATACTGAAGGAGTACTCTCTGCTCACTGTTTTACCTTCAGCCCTTGGGGTGCATCTCTTTATGGATCATACTATGTATGTTTCTGTGTTAGGTTAGGGGTTATTCAAGGGCATCCAATTTACCCTTCTCTTCATACCCTTGAAACACAGAGGGAAAAAAGACAAGTTGTTATAGCTGTGGAAATCAGATATATTAATAAATAATCTGACATACTCCAGGAGAAATTTCATGTCACCCAAAAATGATGACATTTTTGACATTTTACCCTTTTTTAGAGGGTCAAAATGTTGGGGGGTTTTGTTCACCTTCACTGTATACCTCTTTCCAGCGACACGGTGGCCCTGCTGACCATAGAATCAGGAACTGAGTAGAAGTTGCTTTGGGAGATAACCAGAGCTAATCCATTTTCACTGTGCCACCCCATTCTCAACCCCTGTCAGTCCCTCCTGTCCTGTGTTCTTTCATAGACTTCAATTTTAGTAAGACATTACACAAAGGGGTGCAACAGACAGTGACATACTGCATGTAAGATAAAAGTGAATCAAAAAGAGCCCTAGAAGAGATGCTGTTTGGATGTTACATATTTTATGTATTACTTCTGGAATGAGAATACCTGAATGATGCTTAAAAGTATTCAAATAGAGATGACCAAAACAGAAAACTCCTCCCCAGTTCAGAAGAATGTCACGAGATGGGTGATTGTTTGATACTGGACTGTTAGCCATAAGCTTGAGATTTGAGAGGAATTCTGATAACAAGGAAAACTGTGGTGCTCCAAGAAGAATTCACTGACCGGGCATGGTATAGTCACAAAACCTGATCTGGATGATCACATCTCACTCTTGGATAAGCAAACCAACCCAAAACAGTTTAGCAGAAGATTCTCCAACATAAACTCAGAGGACAACAGCACAGAAAAAAACAGAGAAAAAGCACAAAAAAGGGCTTTTTCCTTAATTAAAGAAAAAAATCATCTCAGTGTTTCCAACAAAACTTTAGAAAATCTGTCCTCAAAAGAAAGAGATCAATGATAAAATGATCAGGAAACAGACTGGTTTGAAAAGAGAGTTGAGATGCATGTATAGGTGATAAAGGAGTTGAATGAATTAACAAAAGACTGAAAGGAATCCAGAATTCTGTTATTATGAATGAATCTTCATTAAAAAGGAAATGCATAGACTGTGTGGAAAAAAATACTGGTCACTGACATTGAAGCCAATACAAGGTACATTTCTAGAGGTTAGAGAAAAAGAACAACAAAAAACAATTGAGTCGGGAAACAAAGACTATAGAAGTCAGAAAATGGAGAGCCCGCATATGGACACCTATAAAAAAGGAAGGAAGGGAGCTCTAAAAATATAACAATATCGTATTTGTATCTGAAAAGAAATGTAAGTTACTTAACAAACTGAAAAAGTCAAGCTGGTCATACACTTCTGTTAGGCTTCATTAAATAGTACGTGACTATGAGACAATGTCTACACACTTTTATGGGGAAACGTTTGTGACCCAAGAATTCTATATACGAGCAATTGTGGTACATACACAAAGGCAACAAAAAGATATTCTCAGACACGTAAGGGCTCAGAAAGTATATAATCCATATGTCTTTTTTCAAAAAAGAAATTACTTGAAGGTATATTTAAGCTGAGAGAATACTCAAAATTTTTAAAAATTCAAAGAGCATAGTATTGATATTAAATAAATGGTGGTAAATAAATGCAATATTAAATCTAAATTTTTAATGTAATTATTAGGATGAATTAATATTTTTCAAAATGGTTCTTGTGAGAGAAAAATCGTAGTTTTTTTAAAAAAGTCATTATTTAACATTTATTATCCAGATCTAACACCTGAGATATAGTAACACAAACTGGGAAGTGATTTAATGAAAGGAAAGTAGTAAAAGGCCATTTCCTCATCTTACATAGTGGTTAATCAAAAGCAGCTTTTTCTCCATGCTGGTAATTAGAGAAATATAGGCTTAAGAAGTTCTTTTTTTCTTTTTTAATGTAAAGGTAGTTACTACTGTTAAAAACAATTGTATACCTAATAAATAACAAGGGGAAAAAGCAAAAAGAAGGAAGAAAAGGAGAAAGGATGTAAGGAAAGAAAGAAAAAAGAAACAATCTATAAAGCAACAGAAACAAAAGAATCAGAAAGCATAAAAATGTTTCCAACAAATGTGAGATATAATTACCACACCAATTATTAATACAGAGAACTATTTTAAACAAAATATTTGAGATTGGGATAAGCCATTTTGGATGTATGCTGCTAATAGAAACACAGTTAAATCAAAAGGACAAAGAAAGATTAAAAAGAAAAGGATATCCTTCAATATCACACAATCACAATAAAAACAAAGCTGGGATCACTACTATAATATTAGACATAGAAGAATTAGAATTAAACAGTTAAATGGAACAAAAAGAATCATAATATAAAAGGTAAAATCTGCCATGTAATTATAATAACACCACCACCAGAAATACAGTTTTATACTTTGAATAATATAGTATCTAAGTTTACAAAGGAAAAACTATTAATTGTAGTGGGAGACATTATGCTAAATTGAAATAAGAAGTAAATGATTTAAAGAACTTAAGGAAATGGTACTAACAATCTATCACTTATTAAATGCTTACTACGTGCCAGGCATTGTGCTAAGTTCTTTACTACATAGCTCATTAGATCTTAACAACTCCATAAGGTGGGTTTATGACCTTTCTCACACACTGAGAAACCAAGACCAAGACTTGCATAACTTGCTCAGCTTCATACAATTGGTAGTGCCAAAGATGCACTATGTGCGTCTCTTAGAGGAACTGAAAAGAAAGTTCTAGAAAATGGCCAAATATAAACTAAATATACAAAAATGAATCCTTTTCTTCTATAACAGAAAACAAAACAGAAAAAAAAAAAAAGATAGGTTTTTCAAAGTGCAACAACAACATGGAATTCTCCCCAGCGAAAACTGTAATTAAAAACAAATACTCAGGAACAACTGAAGACTACCACAGCTCTTCACTGAAAATCATAAAAGAATACACAAATAGGCCTTTTGTGTCTCAGGTATAGAAGACTGAATTTTGTAAGGGTGTCAGTTCTTCTCTATTTCACAGGTTTAGTGTTATTACAATGAAAATCTCTGCATTTTTTCTAACTTGCCAAAGTGATTTTAGAATTCAGTTTAAGAAGTAATGTAGGACCTTCTCTAGACTTATGCTGTGTGTCTGGTGAGGGCAGAGACACATCTATCTTGCTGCCTCGCAGCCCTAGCCCAGAGGAGAAACCCCATAAATATTGATGGAGTGAAAAGTAGCTAAGAAAATTTTGAAAAATATTCTAATTAATGTTCGTAACTAAATGAAACTAATGTTTCTAACGTTCTAACTAGTAAGTGAAAACTTGCTTCAATAAAGGTTAGCATCTTTGATACAGAAAAAAATCCAAGTTGATAAGAGGAATACAAAAAGTTTTGATGGTTCCAAGGAAACTGGAATAAAAATAATTCATTTACAGGAATAGTCATTCAAGGGTTATTAATAATAGTAAAAAATGTGTCTCTACCTAATGATAATAGAGCAGTAAAATTAATTATATCATGCCCAAATAAAGAATAATATACAGCCTTTTAATATACTATTGAATATTTAATGCCTTTTTTCAGTTCATTCTTTCTATAAATGCTTGTCATGTAATGGTAAAAGAAAAAGCAAAATATAAGTATAAACAAATCAAGGCCTGAGTTAAAAAAAAATATATATATATAGAGAGAGAGAGAGAGAGAGAGAGAGAAAGAGAGAAATATCTGAGAAGCATTTAAAAAAATATAGGAAAGAAATATATTGAAACATCAACCATTATATCTGGGTTGTAGAATTACCCATTATATTTATTTTCTTATTTATATCTTTTTAGATTTTCTATATTGTCTGTAATGAGTTTACTGAATCTTAGAATGAGAAAATAATCCTCTAAAGACTAGTTTATTCAAGGTAATAGAGCCAGATTACTAAAAGTAAAATAAATCTGGCCTTACTTTCTATTTTGGTGTCTCCAAATTTCAGGGGATGTCAATTTCCATATGCTGTCAAATTCTAAGGAAAATCTGATATTCAATCTGTGGAACCAAAATAGGAACCTTCTCCAAAAGTAATGTTTTCTACAGTCTCTCTTATACTCTTCACCTGAGACTCAAAACATAAAGTTGAAAATATCTGTGTTTTTCAAAAATGTGAGCAGTTTAAGATAATTTTTTAAAACACTCTTACTCTCTCAATACTTTTGCAGAGGATATAAGAAAGAAAGTTTTGATTGGGATAAAAAGGAGAAAAATGTCCAGGAAACACACAGAGACATTAAAAAAAAAAAGTAATCAAACAACTTCTCAACAACAAGATTATCAAAACAAGAAAAACCCTCATTAGCAATACAATGTTTAGAAAATACAGTATATTTTTAATGCCATTGATGCCCCCTAATATTTAAACCAAAACAAAACAATAACAACAAAGATATCTAAGAATTACAGCAGAGGCTTCTCACTGGTGTTCATTGACTGGAACACCATACCTTGCCAATGAGACTTGAACTAAAGATAATTTCACCAACTAAATTGAATCACCTTTGGAAAATACCAGTGTGTAAGAAGAGAAACTAACAAAGCAAGTTTCCACTTGTTTCTGGAATTTTTAGCAAGAGAATAAATGACTTGGATTATATATTCTAAACCCTTAGAAGAAAAGGGAATCAGGTGTCAATAGCCCCAATAAAGGATTGGTAACCTTTAATGAGATTTTGGTCATGTATGTAGAACTATATCCTCATTTCAACACTTGTTGACAAGTCGATGCCGATGAGTTGACTTTAGGGATATATTAACAAGTTGTCAGGTTTAAAATAGAAGCATGAATCTTACTCATGAGTCTCCATTTTTAATGGGTAAGAGATGTAGTGGCTTTTGAAGCTTCAGGATACAAAAGCCTGGACCAATGCTCTGGGGACTGACTCTCTTGGTACACACTCACAGACACAGGAATTGCCCTGGCCACCACCCCAATGGGATGGTCTACAATGGGAAATCTAATTTTTCACCCAGCAGAGCTCTGCAGGTGCGGAAACCCTTAAACAATTTAAAGCCAAGATTAACACCAGTACTTTTAAAAAACTAACTTACCGAGTTATACAGTGCACTTAGAGTTCGCCATTACATGATTTAATGTGATTCTCACAACTGCCCTGACACATAAGCAGGAAAGGCATTATTCCCATTTTGCAGTTGTGATCACCAGAGCTCAGAGGCATCAGCAGTTTATAAGATCTTACAGCTCAGACCATGGGCAGGCCTAGAACCTGGGCCTTGGGAGGCCTTTTCTAGTGTTCTTTCCACTCAACCATGTGGGTTTTCAAGGAAACAAGTTTCCAAATAAGGCCCTTCCTACTCTCCCTTGGGCAACTTTAATAAACTCAGTGTAAAACAAACAACAAATTGGCTGTTCCCAAGCAGATGGTGCTGCTCAGCTGTGGTTAAGCCAGGAGGCCTCCAACATGCCCAGCTTTCACAGACATTACTTAACTTACTATTTTCTCATGCTGGTGAAGGCAGACCATTCACATGCAGAGTCCTGTTATCCTGTTATCATCATAGGCCACAGTCCTGCTCATTGCCCTCAAGGATCAGGCCAGCTCACATGGAGAAGAGGAGGGTATGGGCCAGGGCCAGGGACACAGTGGTGCCCGCAAGTCCTGCAGACAGGATGGAAAAAGGCAATGGGGGGGCCAACACCCACTGGTGGGTGGAAAATAGGTTACAGCTGTGCCACAAGGTAATAATGGCTATCAAATTTTGTAAAAATACAAAATTTTTATTTGGAACTTTTATGAACATTCAATATTTAATATTTTTCCCAAAA
Source organism: Phocoena sinus (assembly GCF_008692025.1). Lineage (NCBI taxonomy): Eukaryota > Metazoa > Chordata > Mammalia > Artiodactyla > Phocoenidae > Phocoena > Phocoena sinus. Next base: position 49,534,328 of record NC_045775.1, on the reverse strand, counting down.
CTTGGTTTTCTTTTCCTTACTGGAATTAAAGAAAAAAAGAAAATGTACTTAGTTTCTTATTCGCCAAGCATCGTACAGACTTCTCCAAATCCCTTTCAATATACCCTGATACCATGCAAATATTATCTATATTGTGAGGTGAAAAACTCTGGAAAACATTAGCCTCGAGGCTGTTCATCAGTCCTCGTGAAGGTGGAAAATTCAGTGGAGGAACCGGGGGGATTGGCGACATTCATTCATTTATTAAATGATCAAATCATATTTAGGGAGCACCTGTTATGTGTCAGGCACAGTTTTAGGTGCTGAGACACAACAAAGAACAAGACAAAGCACTTAATCTCACGGAGTTTAAGTTTTAAATAAAGGAAACAGGGCAGTGAAAACACACACAAGTAATGTCGGGTAGCTGTAAGTACCAAGAATGAAAATACAGTACAAAAGGATCAGAGGTGAAAGAGTGGCGACCAGGGGTGCTATGTGAGATAGGGTCAATGGGGAAAGACTGAAGGAGGCTGGCAGGGCGTAAGTACGTGCAGGCAGTAGGAGTAGAATACTCATTGTCTCTGAGCGGGGGTTTTCTTGGTTGTTCAAAGAACAGCAAAGAGACCAGGGAAGCTAGAGCTGAGAGAACAAGGGAGAATATGTAGGGCATAAAATCAGATTATAGGAGACCCAGTTAGCATCCAAAGAAGTTGTAATAAGGCCCTAAGGAGCAAGGTAAGCCAGATAACTTCCGTACAGCCCAGGAGTCATAGCAATACACGCGCATCCCTGTACCCCGCCTTAGACAGGTCTTGGTCTCTTTCCCCCAACTGTGACAGCATCTGCCAATAAGCCCTTCTGAGTCCATTCATCGCCCATACAACCATATCCACCGGGGTGACTGCCACACCTCCAGTGGCTCCCCAGAGATAAACCCAGGAGAATAAAATCTCCACACCTACGGGCCCATGGCAATATGAAGCCATCCCATGCTCCGAACCTGCTCCGTTCCATTCTTGTGCATGCTCAACTCTAAAGACGCTAGTTTATTTGCAATTTCCAACCAGGCTATGCCCTGTCAAGCCTTCTGACACACCAGTTCTCTCTGCTGTGATGCCTTCTCTCCACCCAGCCTGAGCCCTGCTCGTAGCTGTCTTCAGAATTCCTATTCATTCCTCACGCCCCACTTAAATATAACTCCTCTGAGAAGCCTCCGCCCACCACTCCTGAAAAATTAGTTCCTCTTAGCACATACCTACTCACCTACTCTCATCCTAGTCTCTTCATCCAATTTCTATAAATGGCCAAGCATGTGCCAGAATCCTGGGACTAAAGCATGAAGATGAATAAAATATAGTTGTATTCTGGAAGGATTTGTACTCTAGTCAGAGACAGATCAAAATAATTTTATATTGCATTATTATTACATAAAATGCTGTGACATGAAGTGCTCTGGGAAGATAAACTTTCTTTTTCTTTTCTGCTGGGGGGGGACCAGGTTGTCAGGAAAAGCATCAGAGGAGGGACATTTGAGTTGGACCCAGAGGATGAATGGAGACTCACTATGTGAATGAGACAAGGGCAAGACACGCCCCAGGAGGAAGCAGCAAGAGGACAGGGGAGGTGAAGTGAAGGTGCCTGGCATCTTCAGGGAGGGGTGAGCAGTACAGGATGGCTGAGCTCCCCTGCAGGGTAGAAAGGCAGGTGGCAACAGGTTCTGAAGGGCCAAGAATTACTTACTAGGCTTGAAACCAGGAAGTGACACTATGCGATGAGAGTTTTAAAAGAAAAAGAACTCTGATGGCAATGCGTAAGATGAGGTGAAGCACAGACGCAAATTGTACTGAAATTAAGCTAAAGCTCTTTGTATTTCATTTTGTTTTGTTTTATTGATCCAGTAGAATTCCCAAGAGCCATCATAGTGTTTCGCTGTATATAACAGTCATTCAACGTTTGTTAAATGTCACGAGTGAATGAATGAATGAGTAAATGAATGAATACATACATTCATGGGGATGGGGAACTCTTTTTTTTTAATTTGAAGAAAATCTAACCCAGGAGTCAAGTTTCTTGAAATTGTGATGTCGAGATTATGTTGAAATAATTTATCTCACCTCATTATGGAATCAGGTGTTTCACGTAAGTGGTTACTAGTTTTTCAAAAGAGCTTAAGTATTCATTTCCTAACACCAAAAAAGTGTTTTTAAGTCCCAATTGAATTCTTTCAAGGCACATTTTTTCCCTTCAAGTAGAAGCCATAGAACTGAATTTAACTTTTCTCTTAGAAGATTCAAGCTCATGGAAATCCACTGCAGCACACTGAGGTGGCATGGTAAAGCAGAATGACATCAGATTCTGGTAAAATTCTGGTACTGCCACTTATGAGCTGTAGTGGTTTTGATAATTTACAACCTCAGCTTGCATTTGCTCATCTATAAAATGGGAACACTGATACCTAAATTGTGGAATTAAGTTAGATGCTGTATGAAAAAGCACCTGACACACAGTAGGTGCTCCAGAGGCTATATTTACCAATATTAATGCAGCTATGAAGTTTCCAGCATTATATTTTCCCCAAATATCAGGCTATCAGCTATCATTTCTGATGTCATTTGTCTGCATCTAACAGATGCTTCTTTCCTCAATCCTCTTTCTAATAAGCTATTTTTAATTTTCTCTAGTTATTACCAGATAATGTATGCCCCTTCATAAGCATGGATAAAGCCACAAGTGTCTGAATGAAGGAAGGGACCAAGAAGATCATAGTTTGGGTGAAAAGGTTTCGTGAAAGCCAACTGGAAAGCTCAGAAGCCTAGCTTGTCTAGTTCCCAATTCTGAATTGTGTCCTAAATTGTTAATAACAACAGAAGCCTATCATCCCCACAATACCTGAGATGCAATTATGTAGAAAGTAGAAAGCCACAAAGCTAGATTGTTTGCAGCACAATATCTCTTGACAAAGGTACAAAGGGTTTGAGGCAAAAAAATAATTCATTAGCAATTTAAAATGAAAACAAAAAGTTGACAAGAGAAACTAGAAGGAAGAACAAAGGCCCTAGATTACCGTAAAAGACTTCAATCACTGTCTAGGTAAAGGAGAAATAGAGTTTATTGGAAGTCATTTAGTGACTACTTATGGAATTACAATAAAGGTGACAAAAATCCCAGAATTTGTAAGGCAAATGTAAATATAAATATAAATCAATTACTGGCTTATTATTTCATTAAATTGAAGATGGAAAGGACCAATTCTTGAGTCACAGCGTTTGCCTCCTGGGGTCCTAGATAGCTTTCCCTGTCAAACTGAAATAAAAAAGATAAATAAACATGAGAAATTAAGAATGTCAAAGTATATGAAGGGAAAAGGAAAGAAAGGGGGAAATGATGTTTCACAATTATTATCCAGGCTAAGAGAAACAAAATTACTTGATCATAAAGTCAGGATAATCTGGTTTTCTTTATGAGTTCCCATTTTATTAATGAAAGCAAGGTAACACCTTATTGTACCCGGGTGAATTAAAATGCCTGTTTGAAGAAGCAATCCTCCATAGGGGTCTTTAATAGAATCTGTGAATGGTTCTAGAGCCAGATAATTTAGCTGTAAAAAGGCAATATTAATATTAACCTCTCCATGTGCACAGACCTACCTTGAGGGGCACAGGGACAGGGAAACGTTAACAGAATGAACCAGGCACATCATTTCTTTTTTAAAAAAAAACCTGAACTCTTTCAGGGGCAAAAATTGGATAAACCTCTTCTACAAAATTGCTTGCAACATTCACTGTTATCCCTTCATGCCTCTTCTCCAAACAACACTGACCAGCAATTCCGTGCTTACTGTGCTGCTCACATTGTATTTGTATTTCTGACTTTGTATTCAGGGCATGTGACTTGCAAGAAGTCTAATAGAAAAGCATTTAATCAAAATAAACAGAATAGAAAACGAACTTCCAAATGCAGAACAGTCTCAACAGGAGCCATGAAAACACATTTCCAAATTAGAGGCAGGTGCTCAGTGGGGCCCTCCCCTGGCGACGATGAATTAACAAAATAAAAAGAGATAAATCAAGGGAAGAGGCAAATGTACTTTAATTGAGCAACTGGTCAGTTGGTGAGAAATATAGGTATTAACAAATGGCTCTTCTCTTGGCTCTAGACTTTTATTTTAGATAGTTTTTTGTGGAAATGCCAACACAGTTCACTCTCTCTCGTTCTAACTCGCATCACCAATGCCATCTTTGCTCTGATCACCACCTTCCTGATTATTGCAAACCTCCTAGTGTTGCTGTCTCCAAACTCTTCTGATCCATTCTTGGTAGCCCAGACAGATTCCTCCCCCTGATTACCCACTCCGTTCATGTCACTCCGCTACTCAACTGCTCACCATTATTTACTGAACTCCTAGTCGAACTTCCATTAGCTGCTATATATATATATGACCTTACATCATAAGAACTCTACATTTCCAGCCTTCTAACTCATTAATACTCAAACATGGGTTTCTCTAAATTGTATGATTTGCTATTCCTCAAGTGTCTCCATGCTCTTCATACTCCAGTTACATTTTCCCAACCCTTGGGTTTTCTCCTTAATCCCCATCTCCACATATTAAAAGCCTACTAGTTCTTCAAGTCCTAATTCAAATGCCACCACTTCCTTGATGCTTCCCCCTAATTATTCCACAAAGAAGTAGGCTCTCCTAACTCCCATAGCTTTTTTGATACTTATCAAATTTCACCTTGTGTTATAATTATTTATAAATATATTCGATTTCCTTTCCCCTGCCTTACTAAGATAAGTCCTTGGAAGATGCAGTTTAACCTAGCTGGAAAAAAAAAAAAAAAAAGCAGGCTTTTCAGTCCAACAAAGCTGAGTGTGATACCAAGATCTTTTACCAAGTAGCTATACAAACTTAAGGAAGGAATTGGCTTTGCTAAATTGTTTGCTCAACTGTAAAACTGGTGATAATTATGCCTGCCTTAATTCATGCTATAAGAATGAATAACATTGTATGTAGTGTTAGCACAATGAGAGGCATATACTAAGTGCTTAATAAATGAGAGCTATGGTTACTACTGAAAGTGGACACTGTTTATTATCAATCTGTGTATTTGACAGAGCAATTAGTGTGTCTTGTATATGCTAGATATTCAACAAATGTGTGTTGAATGAAAGAGTGAATGAATGAGTGAATAACTCAAAGATTATTTCTGATCTCAGTGAAGACTCTCAAAAGTTAGCAGAGAAGCCTAACCAGAGGTGGAAGATGGTTACCACATTCTTTTCCTCTGAAAACATTACCAGGACCGTCTTTAAACTAGATGAAGACAAACTAGCAACTAGAATATCCAGTCCAATAAAGTAAAATCGAGGTTCTGAATAATCTAGAAGAACAATCCATCCAAAAACATTTAAAGTTGGTGTCACAATGTGGTTTTGGTATTTGTGTTGAATTTGGGAATGATTTATTTTAGAATTTACAAGCCAGATAACTGTTCCATATGACTCTCAGCTTATAACTTCTTCTTCCTTTCTTCCCAGGAGGAGCCTCCCCTCCCCAGACGACGAAACAAGGCACTTGCTTAAAAGGAGTTCATTTTTTGCTTTGGATATTTACTTGGCTGTATATGTTTCGCAACTTCTCAATGTTGAGGGAAAGGCAATTGTGGCAGGTTGCATTTTCCAGAAGTGACCACAGCAATGTTTGAAGTCCTACAGCCTCTTTCAGAATCTTCTTGCTCCCCATGAAGAGATGGAGTCTGTTTCCTCTTCCCTTGAACTTATGAGGCTCATGGCTGCTCAGACCAGCAGAGTGGAAGAAAGTGATGTGTTATGACTGCCCAACTCAAAAGGGTAGAGCTTCTGCCCAGGTCTCTCTCAGCATGTTTTGAGGAAGCCCATCCGACACACACCACACAGAGAGGTCACGTGCAGGTGTTCTGGTCAATAGCCCCAGCTAAGTTTCAGCCTGCAGTCACCATCAACTGCTAGACATATAGAGGGGAGACAAGCTGTCCCCACTGTGCCCTGACTGAATCTCTGACCCACACAATCAATAAGCCTAATAAATAACTGTTTTATGCCAGTAAATTTGGGGATGATTTGTTATGCAGCCATAGTAACTGGAACGGTAATTAGGTATCTTGTTTTCTAAGTGTTCAGCTGGATTGTAGGTTTCATGAGTAGGGGGAAAATGAAAGGAAACAACAGATGAGGTGAACAAGTTGTTTTAAACACTTAGTGAGATTGATTAGCATGTCAAAAATGTGGCAAGTCCATCCTTAGACAGTTAAAAGTTAGCTGTAAAAACTGGAGAAATAAATGAGGTGTTGCTCTACATATACACTTATAGGAAGCCAGACAGAGACAAAAGGACAACAGCAACCAATCCAGTAAACCAGCAACATGCAGAGTTAGTCCAGTACCATCAATAATATAGCAACTGTCCAAAAAGTCCATTTTTGCTTTTCTGAGAGTTTTTACGTGATTTTTGAAATAAAGCTGGATAACCATTAGGGCTTTTCCCACTTTTCTCTTATTTCATTGTCTAGCATGAAGTCTCTTTTTATCACAGCATATAAGAAATCTTAACTCTTAGCTAAGACCTGAGAATATTAGTGGTACATGTCCAACAAAAAACTGCACACATATCTGGAAGGAACATTAAGGCCTTGTCCTTTCTCAGTTGCTATTTTCTGGCCCATAAAATATTATTCCCATTACATAGATCAGACAAGTGAAGGCCAGAGGAATTCAGTATCTTACCAGGTTATACAGCTACTAGGAACCAAGGGCGAAAATCCAAGACCACTTTCTTTTCTTGTCAGTTTTTCTCTAATGATACTACCTCTCAACAGAAGGATGAGTGATAGTTATACTATGTAAACAAGAATGTGAACTTTCTTATTTTTCTAATAAATCAAATAAAATTGATCGATGTGAACTATTTCCTCTTCTCCAGGTATATGGACTTCCATCCCACAAATCTTTAGCCAGGAAGGCAAAGGGAGGCTGCTATTTCTTTACAAAAAGGCTTGGAGAAGTTAACCCCCTCTGCTTCTCATTCCCGAGGAAAACCGATGGAGAAGGTGTCATCCCTGTACAGTTTGTAGAGCAAGGTTAAAATAAGTGGGTTTGGGGGTTTTGTTTTTGTTTTTTTGTCATCTGTCTTCCATGTCAGTCTTGTCTGTCTACCTTGTTTTTTTGATTAGTTAAACAAGAATCTTCTTTTTAGGCTCTGATGTATCTAATAGTCTATCTGTTTTCTTGCATTCAGAAAAGAAAGAAGGGAAGGGAAGAGAAAAGAACAGAAGAGAACAGAAAGTCGTCTACGGTCTCTTGTTTTCCCAAGGCTCCACGAAATTCATTAAGCCCCACTGAAGTTTTCATTTACTTTTAGACAATATTTCTCCTTGTCTGGGAAGGGAAATACTTGCTGGCTTACTACAGGTTGAATATATACATAAAACCTGTAAATCACAAAGGATCTAAATACTTGCTATGGTTTATCAATGCTCTAGACTTGAATAGAAAGAAAGCTTTAATGGAAAAAGGGAAAAGAAAACACCATTTCAAGTAAATTAAAAACAACCTCCAGGCAAACAACTATACCTGCAAAACAACTTTCCTTCTAGTATGAAATTTGGAATAGAGGAACAGAAGGAGTCCATTTCTAAAAGCAGCGGCTTCCAATCCGTTCATTTACCACTCACTAAAAGTCAAAAGTCGGTTCACTGTCAAATCCAGTCATTATACTGTAATATTGGGCTTTAACAAACTGAGATTTCTTTTATGTATTTGTTCCTCTATGCTGGATAAAAACAGCACCGGGTGAAAAAGCCACTCAGAAACTTAGGGGCAGACAGAATTGCCCAACATAAGCTTAGATTCTGATGATGTAAATGTATTTCAAGAAACTTCACTTCTGAGCAAAATCTGTTGAACAATTCCTTAACAATTGAGCAATTACTGAAGTCCCAATACTCTTTCGATGTGCACCAAGTGAGTGAAAGTTGATTAAGCTGAAATCTGTGGCAGGTTTCCTGGCATGAAGAGAAAAGGGCCCGATGCCCTTGTTAATTAGATGACCCACTGTGGGAAGGACCGATATGGTGCCAAAGCTGTGTGCTACGTTCACGACTTTATTGTTACCCTGCTGCACACTCCTCAGGCCCAAATAACACACAGGGAGGCTGAGTTAGAGCCCCCTGCTCCTGAGTCCCCTTCACCTTGTCGTCTAGCCTGAAGGTTCTTTTTAAAACCTCAAAAGCCCACAAAGCTCTTTGGGAGCCATGGGTGGGGTATTGGATGGAGTTAACCAGTAACTGCAGACTGTGGTCTCTAAATGGCTCACCCTGCAACAGCCTCTTGTAGATTTTGACAAGAACATATTTGGAATTCTCCAATGTGTGCAAAAAGCACACTGAAGCAGTAGGAGACATTCTTCCGGCTTCTTTAGATAAGGTTGAAACAGCCTGAAACCTGCTCAGATGGTGGTTTGGAATGTGCTGTGAAAACCTTTTCTTACTCGTCAGATCACCTGTCAGCCATAATAACAACACAGGCATTGTTTGCCAGCTGCTTAACTCACTTCCTGGAAGGCATTGACCAGATTGTCTTTTCCTCTTAACCAAATAAATGAGTTAAGTATTTTAAACACATTTGACCAGCAAATAATAATATTATGTAATCCTTCAGTTAAAGAATTCCATTCCCTGAATTTAGTAGCTTTGCTTTCATTCTGAGGATGAGATTTGGGGTGGGGATGGGAGGGCAGCAGGGGAAGGGAAGAGGTCTCCAAGGATACAATTCTAGAAAAAAATTCCCTGAATATATTTTCCCTGAAGTCTTAGGCTAAAAGAATCTTCCTGTGGGAGAAAGGTTCCCACCATGACGGGGACTCTATAGGCACAAAGCTCTCCAAGGGAGGCCTCTACTTACCACTGAGTGGAGAAGGAGACAAGGAAGTGTGAAGCCTCTTGATCCTCTAAGGAGAGGAATGCAGATGGGACCTCTTTGGGTGGCAAGATGGTTTTCTTATGAAAATGACCTTCTCTGTAAAGCTCTAGTAGTGACTTAATAGCAACTCAGTTAAAAATGACATGGGAACACTCAGTACTTCTTTTCTTTGCTACTTACTCTAGTGATAATAGCAGTATTATCAATCTGAGTATAGGGATGAGGAAATTAGGAAGCCAAAAGATCATTGCCTTCAAGGAGGTACACAGCTAAGTGGCTGATATAGAAACCTATTATCCCTTGGTTCCTGATTCAATCCTCTCTAACTGATAATTTGGCATATCTTCTATTTCCAGACTCTTTCTTTGTTTTTTTAAATAACACCTCCAGGAATCAGAAAAGAGACTCCGTTGTAATGTTAGCAGGTCATCCAAACTTGGTAGGAGAAAGGCTTGAAGAAACAGTAAATCAGTGGTTAGTGGTTTCTGTCTGAATTTCATTTCTCAGGGTCCTTGATTAGCATCTACAGTAGAGAACTGCAGAAGGCTGGCTGTACTACTTCTTTATCGATTGACTCTAATTTGACTGTGTCCCAAGGGCCTTATAGCTCAATAAAATAGGAATACATCATCCACCATACCCTGATCTAGAATACCTTTTTTTTTTTTTTTTTTTTCCCGGTACGTGGGCCTCTCGCTGTTGTGGCCTGTCCTGTTGCGGAGCCCAGGCTCCGGACACGCAGGCTCAGTGGCCATGGCTCACGGGCCCAGCCGCTCCGCGGCATGTGGGATCCTCCCGGACCGGGGCACAAACCCGTGTCCCCTGCATCGGCAGGCAGACTCTCAACCACTGCGCCACCAGGGAAGCCCAAGAATACCTATTTTTGATAAGAAATTCAGGTATCAAAAATAAAAAAGCAGCAAGCCCACAGCTGGAAATTTTGAGTGAACATTATTCATGGGGAAGCCAAGAGAAACACAAAAACACATGGAGATTTCATCCCTGTTTGTTCCGAGCCTGGCCCCAGGTGACAGAGGACAAGTAGCCCAGCCTCTCTGCTCTCTTCACCCAGTAAATGCTCCATTTCTCAGGGTCCTGCTCAAAAGCTACCTCCTTCTCAGAACTATCCCCCTAACTAACCGTCCTGGATAGAAGAGGCCTATTCTTTTATTTATTTATTTTTTTAATGGGTATACTATTTTACTAACATTTAAATTTCACCAAGAGTTCAACTATATGCTAGCCATTTGTTCAGATTTTTGAAATAAAGACAAAATGGGCAAACAGCTTTAAGGGTGCGATGTATTTAACATTGCACAATATATTCACCAACTAGACAATCTAAGGGGTGGTATAACTATACACTTAGGAGCACCAAGTATAGGAACAAGCCCAGAATTGGAGGAAAACCCCACCATTCAGGACTGAACAGAGGTCCTTGGTTGCTGACAGAATCTCCCCTTGACTTCAGACTTGAGACAAACCGAGGGAGTCTGTCAGTATACAAAAACCACTGTCTTCAGACAAACAGTAACAGGATAGAATGGCCAGAGCCAGTTCAGGTTGTGAGGGCCAGTCTGAAGCGAGCAGAGCTGGCTGGAGGCTGGAAATGTTGCAGCTGAAATCCAGGATCGGCAGATGAGAGCAGCCATCTTCTAAAAATCACTGATTTCTACACAAGTTCCTAAGATGCTTTTCCCAAACAGGGAAGAGGCCTATTCTTACCTTTCACTTCTGAAGCAGGATCTGTCACTAACACTGATGTAATATATTCATTTCACTGCATCTTGTATGGTATTGATGTGTGTATGTGTATCTGTCTTATCACCCAAAGTGGAAAAAACAAAACAAAACAAACCATGCATCTTGGAGTGAGGAACTCCAGACCTTAGGGGCCATCTGTCATTGCACGTCCTTAAGCAAGTTGCCTAACCTCTCCAAGACTCAGTTTCCGCACTTGAATAATAAGGGTATTGCTCATCATCAGTGTCTATAAAGATTCAAGAAGGTACAAATGCATCAAGTGCTGAGCAAGGGCACTGACAGGGAAGAGACTGTCAGTGAGTGTTGGTTTCTTTCCCTTTCTCATAACGAGATTATAAACTCCCAGACTAGGATCACATCTTACATGTCAGCACAGCCTTGAAAGAGGCAGTGACTTCAAATATCTGTGGAATTCATATTTTGAATAATAATGAGAGAAGTATAGAGAGGTAGAAGGCCAAAATAACAAGTGCAACTGAAAGAAACTGAAATTTGGACACATGATCGTCTTGTTTATTTCAGAAAATACGAGTAAGTAATTCCTGGTGGCTGCTGGAGGAGAAGAGGGAAATGATAGTTCCGTGTGGATAAGGATTATAGGGCAACCTTTTGATATGGAGGCTACATGAAGTGGAAGATGAAAGAGGGCAAATGGGGCTTCCCTGGTGGCGCAGTGGTTGGGAATCTGCCTGCCAATGCAGGGGACACGGGTTCGAGCCCTGGTCCGGGAGGATCCCACATGCCACGGAGCAACTAAACCCGTGCACCACAACTACGGAGCCTGCGCTCTAGAGCCTGTGAGTCACAACTACTGAGCCCGCGTGCCACAACTACTGAAGTCCGCGTGCCTGGAGCCCGTGCTCCACAACAGGAGAGGCCACCGCGATGAGAAACCCACGCACCGCAATGAAGAGTGGCCCCCGCTCGCCGCAACTAGGGAGAGCCCACGTGCAGCAACGAAGACCCAACACAGCCAAAAAATAAAAATAAATAAATAAATTTTAAAAAAAGGTCAAGTGGCCGGAGAATCAGGCCTGGAGAAAGGATGGGCAAGGTGGCAGGGAATGCTAGGGTTCCAAAGTGGTAAAAATCTAAAATAACCCAACTCTATTGTGTTTCCTTTGAAAAAGAGACTATAATTTGTTATAAAAAACTGGAAACAGACTCACAGACATAGAAAACAAACTTATGGTTACCAAATGGGGAAAGGAGGGGGAGGGATAAATTAGGAGTATGGGATTAACAGATACACACCACTATATATAAAATATATAAACAACAAGGACTTACTATATAGCACAGGGAACTATATTCAATATCTTATAATAACCTATAATGGTAAAGAATCTGAAAAAGAATATATATGTGTGTGTGTGTATATATGTATATACACACACACACATATATATAATTGAATCACTTTGCTGTACATCTGAATCTAACACAAAACTGTAAATCAACTACAATTCAATAAATAAATAGAAATTAAAATTTATTTTGAAACAGCATGAAGTGCCACAAAATCAGGGGAAAAAACTTTTTAATGACATATCTCCTTTGTGACCAGGTAATATCTTCCGAACTAAAATGCAAAGAGCTTCATTCAACCCCCAAATTTGGCTAGGGCATGTCTGGAATCACTGAAAATTAAAATAGACTAATCATCCTAGATTTTCCTTAGCGGGTTTGTGGCATTGGAGTAAGAACTGTTTCCAGCTCAAGGGAAAAACAAATTTAAACCTTGAAAAATGCATCCTCTTGCAATCTTTTTTCCTTTTTAATTTGGGAAAAAGAAGAAGAACCAAAGAGCTTGGAGATACTTAAGCTCACAAAACGTGTCAGTGACAAAACCTAAGAAATACTATCACCTCATATCTGGATTCCACCTTAGAAATGCACTATTGAAACACTTCAGTGTTTTGTTGGAACCTTCCATAATGACACCCTCCAATAGATCATGTTATATCCCCACCACCTCCCTTGTGAAAAAAAAAAATCACATTGATAAGCACACACTCAACTCACTCCTAAGCATCCCGCATGTTAATTTCTCAACAACACAAATTTAATTCGTCTCAGCATTATTCTCCTGTGGTGCGTACCCCTCCACATAAACAAAATGGGGATTCGTTGCCATGGCAACAGAATGTGACTTTGATCAGCTTCAATGATCATTGGCAGTCACATGCCTTTGATAGATACCAAATTGTGAGTAAGGTTTGATTATTCAATTTTTCAATCTCTGATTCTATAAGAGGCTACTCCCATTTGCCAGAAGGAGTTGAGGGGGAAAAAAAAGAAACAAAACAAAAAACTATATGATAGATGTACTTTTGAGACAACAGAGTAAAGTGCTTAGGGAATATAAAACCGATGAGGTAGTGAGTACCTTGAGACTGACTTTGGTTCACCTTCTGTATAATCTGGGGCATGTGCCCTGCCCAGCCACCAGGAAGGAGAGGCTGTTTCCCTTTTCTTTTCGTGGCAGATGTAGGTGATATTTAAGGTTGTGTGTGCAGGTGTTTTGGGGGTTGATTTGTGTGGGAAGAGGAGAGGTGGTAGCCTGTAGCTTGACAGAAGAGGAGGAAAAAAATCTGAACAATGTGTTGAAAAAGACTACAGTCTGAGCTGCACAGGACCAGCTGTTTTTGCTAATTAGAATAACAAAAATAGCACATGCTAAAATGTTTTTCTTTTTTTTTTTTTCTCAAAAGCAATGAATGCTCTAGGAACTATAAGGAATGAGCTTTAAAATCCATTTAAATGGAGGAACATTTCAGGAACCATATGGGGAAAGAACTGAAAGGGAGAAGGAGAGAGAGTAGGGAAATAACATTTGATTTTCAGCTGAATTTTTTTGAAGGATGATAAATTGGGGCTATTTTTCCTTTTTCTTAGCATTTAATAGGAAATGTTTTCATCATATCTATATTTCACAAAAACGCCTCTGCTTCTGTATTTTACAGGAAGGTGGTATGTAAGCACCATGCCCACTCCAAACCAAGGGAGGGTGGGCGCTGAAAAGAGGTGCATATGCTCTATCATACATATTGCATGTCTCATCTCCTTCCTTACGTTTTCTCTGAAGCAGTAAAGAATAATTCAAAAACTCTGAATATAGGAATAACATTTGTGACAACAACAACATTCTGGACATCTGCACTGTTAGAGTACTTATAATAAAGTCACATGGCCATGGGGAAATTTCACAGAATTACAATCACAGTAATTTGCCAAGGTGTATAACTAGTTTGTTTTCAGCTGTTCTTCTCATGAATAATTATCAAGCAGGAATATCCTAAAGCTAGTGCAAGCTGTCACTTAACCAAAATATTCAATATTTAACATCGAATTTGGAATTTCATACGTGAAAATAATTACTGTAAAAGCAAAATAATATACATGTGTATATTTGCATGCCTAAGTGCGCACAGCTACACGTTAAAATTCAGATCCCAAAGCATCCTTACCAAATGAAAGCATGTCTTGAAAGTTGAGGAGGAGTAGAAGAGATCTAAGCGCAAGGAAATCTCAGCCATTTTCAAGTACAGCTTGGTCTTTAGTGCTTTAAGGACTGCCTCTCAATGCAAAGTGGAAAATGCAAACCAGCCTCTGCATATTGATGGTAGCTGATTACAATTGGGTTAGAATCTTTATTAGAGTTTTTAAATGTTTGAAAACAAATACTATATAATGGGTAACAAGTTATGTTTTTAAATTAATACAAGTGCATCACTAAACATTTTAGCGTTAATTTCTGGAGTGAATATCAGGGTTCAATCTTAAGTATTTTCTAAAAATCTTTACCCTTCTAGTGAGAATGTGAGAAGACTGTCGTTTTTTGTAATGCACATCACCACACTATTAAACATGGTTTATATATATATGTGTGTGTATACATATATATATATATATATATATATATATATATAATTCCTAGTACCTCTGTAAAAATTATTTGCCTAGAGCAAATGGAGATTTCGTTCTTAGCTTCAGAAACCTATAAGTGTATCGTGAGTTTATAAAATGGGTACTTTAAGTTGTTGGAACAATTCTAGTGTATATTAAGGACTTTTGTTTTACTGTTTGCTCTGTCATTAGTAGAAAACTTCTCAGTAATACAGCTTAAGAATTTTTTCACTTGAATAAAAGATAAATGATATTGGGGAAGAAACTGAAACATGAAAAGCAAATCTAGCTAACTGAATTGTGGGTAATAGGTAGAAATTCCTTTGGGGGATAAATAATATTTTCACTTGGATAACACCATTTGGTTCTCTGAATAGATTACTAGTTTCCCAAAAACTTTAGGGAAATAATTCTACTTTGTCTCTCTTATGATTTATTTTAATCCCACCTATATGAAATAGATAAAAGAAATATATTCATTAAAACCAGGACTCATTGCAAATATAACAAAGGTATAAAATGGCTTCCACTTTAACTTGTAAATTATCACAAGTTTTCAGATAGTTACATGACTTTTGAGCATGAAAGCAGCTAATTCTAGTGAAGAGAATATTAGTTTGGAAATCAAAAATAGGATTAGTTACCCAACTAGGCATATCAGGGATTCCTCAAGATTTATGACAAATCCAATTTATGCCTTAGTTTTCCCATCACTAGAAATGTAACCATTTGGCACAATAAGAAAGATACTATTACTACTGCAAAAAGAGCATGTTAAAATAAGTAGGTTTCCTTGATCACAACCGAAATACATGAGTGATAACCTAAAGCAGGCAAAAAGTTGATCAGCAAATGCTGAAAACAGAAATGGTTTATTTATACACACAGTTACTTTAACCACTGCATCACACATGTACCTGTACATGATTGGCAGATCAAAAGAACCAGTCTTCAAACTCTGTGCTCCTTCCTCTTTCTCTCTCTCTCCCATCTTTACTTGACTAGCTGATTTTAATTGCTCTAATATCGATTTTCCCACCATCCAGCTGTCCTCATTCCAATCCACCATCCACGCAAATGGGGGTCTCATAAACCTCTTCAGTTTAATCACCTACACCCTATCACCACTTCCTGCTTTTCCTTTTGCCTAGGATGCCCTGACCTCTCTACCCAGCCTCTGAATATCTATTTATACCACAAGATTCACTTCTCTGTATCCATCTTCTCTGTACAGCCTTTCCAATTTCCCAAGGTGAAATGTAGTTTTGACTCTGTTGTACTACAGACCTCTCAACCTAACTCTGTTATAGTCCTAACCAAAATACTCTGGAGTGAAAGCCATTTCTTATTTCTACTAACTATTGGCCATATTTTTTAAAATGCACATAGTAGGTGTTGAATTTAATTAATCGATAAGAAAATTGGTCCCAGGGTTTGCTGGAGTGAGTAAGTGAAAGTACTCCCAACAAATGCACTCATTATTTATAACCATTAAATGTAGATAGTAGAAGATTTCTGGTATAAAATGGCATCTGGCCACCATCCCCTGGCACTGACTCTCCCAATCGTCAATAACATACATATGAAAATAAAAAGCTCTAAGACAGAAAACTAAGACTGACAGGAAACCCAGTGCCAGAAATCTGGGAAAAATTTAGAGTGATTATAAGGCTGATGCATCAAGACTGAGAAAACAGTCGGTAGCCAATCCAAGCATCACCTCATAAAACAGAAAAGTCTACCTCCTTGAAAGAGCAGTAGGTTTTTTTTTTTTAAGCTCCCATTGTCTGTTGCACAGCTCAGCTCAGAGATTTGGATCCCTTAATAAACAGGAAACTGAGCAGCCATTCTGTTCAAAATGGGTGCTGATTTTCAGGTAGACAGAATATTATACTCCCTTCCTGTCCACTCATATTTTTATCCTATTCAGATAGAAAAAAACTCTCAGAAAATAACAGTTGAGGAAAAGAGGTAAGAGGATAATTACAGCACATTGCATCCTGGGAGATGCAAATGAAGTATGCTAGAAAGAACTGGAAGAGTACTGCCCTCAGTGAATCCTGAAGGTTATAGTTTCAATTAATTCTGTTATTTTGGGTGGGTGGTGGGGTAGTAGACGAGGCCACCTCAGCAGAGCAGAACCACACCACATGGATGCTCACTGGCACTGGAAATTAAGAAGGAAAATGAACACATTAAGTTATCCAATAGTAAGTGAAGAAAGGTGCAAGGAGGAAAAATGGAAAGCAATGAATCTGGAGAAAAGTTCTCATTTGAGTGAATGTAAGAGAGATAAAACAACAGGGACCTGTGGTTAAATATGGTAAAACAAGCAAAGAAAGTATCACTCAGAAGTTTTAGATATTTCTCTCTCTTATAAAAACCAGGAAATAATTGTAGGAAATTGCTAGCCATCCTCAATATACCATAAAAATAAAGAAAAATTTGAGGCAAAAGAAAAAGAAGGTGGGATGACAAGACTACTAAAACATGAATTAAAATTAAAAACCTCATGAATAGGAAAGTTGGGATATACAATCTAGTGATGAGCCCTGAAATAATTAAACCATCTAAGTGTTAGCCCTACCTAGCTGTTGCAAATATGTTTTCAAATCTGAATGCAAATTTCAAAAATAATTCTTACAAAAGAATATATCTGAAATAAAAATAATTTAATAATATCAATCTAAGTCCAACACCCCTTTTGATAGGAACAAGCAGCGTGTGGGGGATAGGGAAGGGACTATAAAAGCATTCGTTATGGATAAACAAAAGATATTGTTTCTTTCTATACTTTAGTATTTGGAAAAATCGAAGTTGGATGTTTTGGAAAATGGCTAGAATAAGTATCATGATATCTGCTTTCCTAGTCACTAGAGAAGATGAAAGCATAATTCATTAAAACAATAGCAACCAAAACAAAGGTAACAAAAAATATAGAAATCCAAAAGTTGAAGGAAATAAAAGAAAACATAAAAAGGAAGATAATCATAAAAAAGAGTTAAGAACAAATTTATCAGTTTTGAAAAAATTGGAAATAGCTGGTAAACGACCAGATTGAGTGAAAAGACACACTCTATGTGCTGCTACTACGATATCTCTAATTTGGAACTGCAGGTAAATGTTAAAAATAAAAGAGTGAGTAGAGATTTTTCAAGCAAAGACAAATTAAATGAAAGTAGAGGTGGCGATGCTAACTCTGGACGATTCAGGTTTTAAGGCAGGAAGCATAAAACGGGATAAAAGAAGACTGTTTTATATTGATAAAAATTATGACAATAAAAATATAGCAGCCATGAACCTTTATGTGTCAAATAATAAAACATTCAAATGTATTACGGTAAAACTGGCAGACAAACATAAAATGAAAAAGGAGAAGAAACAAGTTTTCATAACAGATTTTAATACATCTTGGATGACCATGAAGACTTTGAGAACACGGAGAACTGGGCTATTATAATTAACAGTAACACAGAATTGATAATATAGTTAATAATAAGATATGTATTGAGCTGCCTACTCTAAAAGCAGAATTTACTTTTGAAGAATTCATGTATGATATATTTAAAAATTGATAAGATACTATCTCATGGGGGGAAGCTCAATAAATTTAATAATTTATTAATTAATAAATAAGCAGAAGCAGAAATAATACAGAAAAGTGTGGGTAAGAGTATGTGTGTATATATACATATTCATATACATACAAACATACATACATACACATAAATACCTACACACATATATATCCTAAAATATAAGTTAATATTACTACATTTTATGATGTCTCAGTCTTGCTTTAAAATATTGTAGGAAAAAAAAGGTTGGGGGCACAGGTAAAACAAGTATGGCAAAATGTTGATAATTGTTGAAGTCTGGTGATAGGTATATAGGAGTTGATTAAATTATGCTCTTTACATTGTATATATGTGAAATTTCACATAATATAAATGCTTCTAAAATTACCACATATTATATCTAAAGATTGCTTAAAAACCTGAAAACTAGAGGCAAATTCATACTCCTAAATGTTATCAACAACAACAACAAAAAAAAAACTAAAAAAACAGAAAGAAGAAAATATTAAGGATAGAACTAGAAATGTTTAAAAAGCCAAAAATACACTAAAATTAATAATTTTAAGAATTAGTTTCTGTAAAAATCATCAGAGTAAACATTCAACAAACTCAATCAAGAAAGAAGAGGCAAGTGCCAAAACTTAAATAAGTAATGATAATAATGGGATAATTTTCTTTTAATATTAAAAAGAAAAACTACCAAAAAGAGAAGCTGCAAGAGAAATCAACCCCTGCAAGCACCTTGATCTCCAGCCTCCAGAACTGTGAGAAAATAAATTTTTGTTCTTTAAGGAAAAAAAAGAAAAGAAAAAGAAACTATAAAAGCATTAATAATTAATTATAAAGAAAAAAGAAACCATAATCTAGAGAAAAATCTGATGAATATTTAACATTTCATGGTAGACTAGTACCATCTAAGCATGAAAACAATGGAATGAATTAAAAACTAAAAAGCTTGATGGATTTATTTAATGATAAAATTTATACCTATTCATGAAAAATGATCAAAAACAAAGTTAAAATTTAGACAAATATGAGGACTTGAATTAGAACAGTGATAAGGATGGAGAGAAAAAAGATTCAAGAAATATATTTAAAATAAAAATGGGGAAAAGAATTTATTATCATTTAAAAATGGGATGATACTGATGCCACAACTAAGATAGAGAACATAGGTATAGAGGGAAGATGACAAGTTCAAATTCAGACTTGTCGATTTCAAGATTCATCTAAACCTCCAGTTGGTAAGCCATTGGATTTGTAATTCTAAAACCCAGGGAAGAATTTCAGAGCTAGTGAGATAGTATAGGAAGTCATCAGCCCGGGCACAATAGCTGTAAGCATGAAAGTCAGTAAAAGCAACCAGAAAGACAGGGTAGAACAAGCAGAGTAGAGGGTGGGAGTTTTAAAACTGGAGAAAACTCTCTTTTAATGTCACAACTATAGAAGTGAATGAAGAAAACCAAGAACGAGAGCTGAAAAAGAACAAGGAGAGAGTATTGTAGAAGTCAAACGAATTGAGATCAAATGGAAGGTCAGGAAGCTGACTAGGAAGAGACTGGTATCTGATGGTCCCAGGTGTTGGGGCCTCACTTAGTATCAGATATAATACATCCTGGAATTGGCCATCCAGTGTACACTGACTCCAGTCCTGGTCTTGGGCCAGAGATGAAAGATAGTCTTATACTAGCCAATGGAATCAGAATCCTGGGACACCAGAAATCCTGTTGTTTTGGATTACCAAAAGTTTACTGGGGAGACCTAATGACATGACATGGGGCTCATCCGTGAGATGATATGATGGGCTCTAAGTTACCTAGGTGTCCAATGAAATCACAATGCCATCTACTGACCATGGTGGGACAGAGGGATCGTCACTTATACCCAAAGGACTGTAGTCGCTCCAGTCAGAAGCCTATTTTCCTTTAACCAGGTAACTTTTCAAAGGAAGCAGATCTCTGCAGAAAGCTGAGGCCAGGCAAAGGAATTACAGTGAATATTTCAAGATACTGTCCAGCAATAGGCAGGAGTTGACAGAGTAAAATAGGGTATGTCCGGCAGTTAGAAATAGGGACCGCGCCGAATAAATCAGTTCATGAGTTTCAAGCTTACTGAGAGGCATTTCAACAAATTCCAATAGCCCAAATTCATGGATGAAATGACAGTTTACAGTTAAGCTCAGTAAAATGGATGTAGGAGCGATCACTCTAACAATCACCTTCGTATGACAATGGCTACTCTTATTGTGCCGTCTATGTATAATAATAATAATAATAGCAATAAATCATAGCAATAACCAAGACATACTGAGGATTTATTGTGTCCTGAGCACAATCATCTAATCTAACCAGGAAATTAAGTAAATTAAGGAGCCAGAATTCAAACCAGGTGGTCAGGCTCATGAACCAATATGTTCAGCCCAAGGTTCTCCTGCCTCACAACCACTCCTCCACTAAAGAGGATGAGGCTTTGACCTCAGATAGTTTAAACCTTGTCTCTGCCACATACAAACTGCAAGTTCCTGGGCAGTTTCTCTCCAAATCCCTCTGAGTCTTTGCTTATCATGCAAACTGGAGATAACACCTACCATCCAGGTGGTGGTAAGAACTGGATGAGATTCTATATCTTCATATATATGTAAAGTGCTTAACAGAAAAATAGTAAATCCTCCACAAAGGGTAACTATAAAATGATGATGATTAAGAGGGGGATGAGGAAGTTGAGGAGGAGAATTATCCTCCTCGTCACCATTAGGATTATGTGTTTGTTTTTTGGTTGGGGCTGTATTCGTTTTCTACTGCTGTTGTGACAAATTACCACAAGCTGAGTGGGTTAAAACAACAAAACGTTATTTGAAAATCCCATGTGTCGGAAGTCTAAAGCAAGTCTCACTGGGCTAGAATCAAGATGCCCAGAGGGCTACAACTTTTTCTGGAGAGCTACTAGGGGAGAATCTGTTTTCTTGCTTTTTTTTAGCTTCTGAAGGCTGCCCACATTCCTTGGCTTGTGTCCCCCTTTCACCTTCAAAGCCAGCAATAAAGAGCTGAGTCCTCACACTGTTATCACTCCAATCTCCTCTTCCATCTCATCTCCCTCCTCCACTTTGAAGGACCCCTGTAATTACATTGGGCCCACCCAGGTAATCCAGAATAATCTCCCTATTTTCAGATCAACTGACCCACAACTTTAATCTCATCTTCTACCTTAGATCCCTCTTGCCATATACCCTAAACTGTTCACAGGTTCTGGGGATTAGAACGTGAACATCTTTGGGGACCCATTATTCTGCTTACCACAGGGACAATTTTAAGAAAGGTATTTTTCAGCTGCTTGAGGCCTATACAGGGCCATACTGAGTTAACCAACCTCCTAGTAACACCATCTGTAAAGCTTATAAAGGATGGGGTATTCTACCATCACTTTCATGTCTCTATCTATTTACTTTCAAAATAAATCTGCACATGGAAGGTGCCAGTTGTCCTATAAATTAGTGCTGTTGAAAAGGTGAACTGTTGCAAAGGGAGTGTGAATTTGTCCACTATTTTTGGCCATTACAATAAGAAAGGGAAAGTACCCAAATAAAAATAATAAAAATATTTTACTCTGTGACACTTGCAAATCAAAGCACACCTGAGAATAGAAAGATTATCAGTTCAGTTAAGGGACATAAACACACATAAATTTCATTTTATATTATTTTTATTAAAAATTTTTTCTGTATCATCTGAATCCATAACGCCAGTCTATTCAAATCACCTTCTTAATCAAAAATTACCCATGGCTTTCCACATACACAGAAAAGAAACTAAATATTTTTAGTTCATCATTTAATGTCCTCAATAGCCTTACCCTTTTTTTAAGCCCCACGACCCCAAATCTCTAAGCAAATTTCTAATCATTTTGTCCCAGAGAGAAAGAGTCTTAGGCCACACCATTTCTGCTTAAAATGTCCCATCACCACCACCTAATTATCTGAATTCTTTGTCCTCAAGATTCCATCTAAATATAATTCTATCAGTGATGCTTTTTCTTATAAATCCAGTCACCAGGTGGTTCTTGCTCCCTCTAAGATTTCAATAACAAGAATTTCTGGTACCTTCTTTTGTCATTTGTCATGGATAAGTATCTATGGACAAGGTCTTGGTGAGAACTCACATATGCACACATCTTCAAAACTTCTGAAATGACTGGCTGGTTGATTCGTTTAACTTTGGAATATCCCACAGTACTGTTTCTATGAAATTTTCTAAACCAATTCTGATGTTTGAGGTTTTTCCCAACATATACTCTGAAAGTGTATTTCTGAAAAGTATTATGCAATTTCATAGACCCAAATGAACATTTAAAATGGGATAAATCACAATAAAACAGTGCAGTACTTTCCTGCCGCCAGATCGCAGGGATACTATTACACTAATAAATAAAAATGGATATGATAAACTGTTTTCAATTATGCACTATTTGGAACTATATTAAGTATTCTAATAAGAGGAGAAAATGGCAATATAAAAATGCTTCTGGAGAAATGCAACAGAATAAACATTTAATGAAAGGTTCAGAGGGGAGAAATCTATTCTATTCTTTTTCTGAGAAATGAAGCTGCTCAATACAAGAGACAAATTGAAATGCAGAATGGGAGGTTCAAAGAGCACAAGATAAAGAAAGTCAACCTCTGAGGAGGAAGAGGCTCCTGGATAAGTCAGACAACATCTCTATGCCTCAATTTACACACCTATAAAAGAGGGACTATCGAACTGCATGGTTTCCAAGATTGATTCATCAGAAATTCTAGGATAATTTGATATAATGAACTACCATCTAGGCCAGTGCCATAGATCGTAATTCATTTCAAGTAATCTTGGTTTTCTTAACAAAGCATCATTTTAATATATACTAAACATTATTCAGAGTTAAAACATTATCTTTAAGCTCATTAAAATTAAATCATAATGTTTCTTTTTACCTAAAGGAACAAAATATAGCAACTGTTCTTAAAAATGCAGCACAACCTTAATTTAAATATATATGTTCTGAGTTTATTTTGTCATATTAAACATCATTGAAATGCTCCATTTTAATTTCTACATGGCTATCGTACACTGCTGAATAGACCCTGCTTTCATAAAACAATACCCTTCCACGTAATCTTCCCCATGTGATCTTTCTCTTTGTGACATGGTTACTGAATTAAAACACTTGATTATAAGCATGAGCCTTTTAGCTTCTTTTCACTTTATTCAAACAGGTTTATCAACCACATATTATTCAAAAGATTTGTCATCCACATATTGCATACATGCTAAAGAATCTTTCTTTTGTACCACAAGGTGGCATCTTCTTATTTTGGTATAAACCTCTGAATATTAACATAATTTGAATAATTCCATACACCTGAACTATTTTTTTAAAACTTTAAGAGAACCATTTAGCAGCTGTGCAAATATATGGCAATTCTGTTAGTTAATGAAAGTAGTACTTGTGGATATTTATATGCCTGGGATATTCAGAATGTTGAATCTTTAACAGAATGATGAGCTGTTCACGCTAAAAAAGTCAATAAACATTGTCCTTTAAATGTTAAGCTCATAGAGATTAGTAATACAAAGCATACACTGTAAAATATATGTATTTAAATGGACGCTTCCTTAGAAATAGCCACAAATGTAGATCCAAGCATATATCAGTTTACTAATTATTTTTGATACCCAGATTAAATAAGTAATACATATTTATGCAATGACTACACTGTGGCCACCACTATGCTAGGTCCTTCTACATCTTTTCACAGAATTTCATGACAAATTTCCCAAATGCACTAATGCTAAACCCCAGAACAACAGTCTACTGCTTCTCAAATTTTCAATGGCTATATAAATCATCTGGGGAGCTTGAGAAAATGTAAAATCCCAAGCCCCATCTCCTAGGAACTTCAAGTCTAAAGCAATGCAATACATGATACAAAACCTACAAATATTAATAAGGAATTTTACCACATTAAAAATAAACTGATAAACAACAAGGATTTACTGTATAGCACAGCGAACTGTATTCAATATCTTGTAATAAAACTATAATGGAAAAGAATCGAAGAATATAGTTATATATAAAGAAAAAAAGATAAAAAGAAACTGTAAGATACTCTGAAAAAGTAATCTCAAACAAGAGAGACTAGTAACCTAAAGTAAATTGGTGAATACAAGAAATACGTTGATAAAATACTAAGCCTGCTGCTGGGAATTATAAAAATCATGACTCTTAATACAGCTCACATGAAATTTCACATCACAATTTCCCGTCCCACATCTAGTGATGAAAAATTGAAGATGAGGGCAATGAGAGTTTTTAAGATGGGGAAAAAAGGAGAATATCTAGTATAAGTTTTATCTCAGTCACTATGGTGTCTTATAAACAGGTTACCCAATAACTTACAATTTTTGTAAAGAATAAATGGAAGACATTTCCTATGGGGACACACACACACACACACAACAGTGATAATTACATTAGGGCCACAAAGAACACTGTGCTAAGGAGTATTGTCATAAACTTTCTGCCTCAAATTATTCATTGATTATAAGATTTGGTCATTGACAGCCTCTTGCCCCTGGACATATTCTACCCTGGTACATACCCCTGCAGTTAAAACATGTAGTCTAGTACTCAATGATATAGTGTGATCATTGACTAAAGATATAGGTATTCTTTATAAAGAACAATTTCCAAGTCTGTGAAAACCTTGTGGTTAAAAAGATCATAGAGCCACACTGGAAATGGTTCCCACACCATAACTGTCATCCCACAGGCATGCTCTTTGCATGCTCTTGTACATACACATTCACACACATGAAAGCCTCAGGCAATTGCTGTTACATTTAACTCTGCTTTTTGACAGAAAACCAAATAATGCCACAGAAACACTGTGGTCTATGTTGGAGCTACCAGATGTGAAGTGTATAAGTTGTTCCTTTCTAACCTTTTCAGTCTAAACATCTGTCATGTTTAGAAAGAGATTAAACTGTTGCATTTTAAACAATATCATAAACTGAAAAATAATCCCTGTCTCACACCATATATCAAATTTAATTCCAGAGCTTAAAAAAAAGAAAGAGGAAAAAAAAAAAAAAAAACTAGTAGCACAGAAAGCATACAACCCTGGGGTAGAAAACTATAATACATGAAACAAAAAGCATGACATAACAGAAAATACTGGTGGGTCTGGCTACTCAAAAACAAAAACAAAAACTTCAGGGACTTCCCTGGTGGTACAGTGGATAAGACTATGCACTCTCAATGCAGGGGGCCCTGTTCGATCCCTGATCAGGGAACTAGATCCCACATGCATGCCGCAACTAAGAGTTCGCATGCCGCAACTAAGGAACCGGCAAGCCACAACTAAGACCTGGCACAACCAAATAAATAAATAAATACTAAAAAAAATATTTCAATATATCAAAAAAATTATAACCAAAATTGAAAGGCAAACAATAAATTGGGGAAATTTTGCAAAAACTTGCAAAATTTATATATTGTATATAGTTTTTCATAAATAGAAAATGACAAGCATCTTAGTAGAAATTGGGCAAAGTAGACAATTCTCAAGGAACTACAAATTTCAATAAACGTGAAAAACTCATTCAGCATCACTAGAAATTAAGGGAGTTCAAACTACAGAACAATTAAATGTCTTTTTTATCTTTCAGATTGGAATATTTTTTATTCTAACACCTAATACTTAAAAGGGGTAGAGAAACAGGCCTCTGAAATATTGCCATTAGGAATGTAAACTGGTATAACATTCCTGGAAGGCAATTTAGCAATGCATACACAAAGTTTTAAAATGTGCATATTTTTAACTAGCAAATGCATGTTTAGTAACATGTTCAAAGGATAAGTATGAAAAGATATAATGTCCTTCTAAAATGGAAAACCTAAGGGTCCAACAAGTCCTTCAATTAATTATACTGCAGTATTAAATATGAGTTGCAGAATAAACCATTTTAATGCAGTAAGAAAGTGTTTGTTCTCTTAAGAGAATAAAAAGTTGTGAAATAGAATAAGCAGTATATTCTCAACTTTGGAAGAAGAAAAGATATACAAACACAAGAGGAAGATGGGGTATACACTGAAATGTAGCAGAAATTCTTTGCAGGGGCTTGATAACAAGTGCTTTTTTAATATACTTCTCAGTTTGTTTTTATTTTTTTTAATTTCTTTAATGAGCGTGATGGTCAATTTTATATGTCACCTTAGCTAGGCTATGGTGCCCTGTTGTTTGGTCAAACACTAGTCTAGATGTTGCTGTGAAGGTATTTTCTAAATGTGATTAATATTTATAATTAGTAGGCTTCAAATAAAGCAGATTACCCTCCATGATATGGGTGGGCCTCATCCAATCAGCTGAAGAGCAAAGACTGAGGTTTCTCTGAGAAAAAAGAATTCTGTCTCAAGACTGAAAAGTAGAAACCTGTCTGACTTTCTAGTCTGCCTGGCCTGCCCTGTGGATTTTGGACTCAAGGCAGCAACATCAGTTCCCACCTGAGTTTCCAACCTGCCAGTCTACCCTACAAGATTTAGAAGTGCCAGCCCCTACAATCACGTGAGCCAATTCCTTAAAATAAATCTCTCTTCGTCCCCCACTCTGTGTGTGTGTGTGTGTGTGTGTGTGTGTGTGTGTGTGTGTATCCCCTATTGGTGTGTTTCTCCAGAAAACCCTGGCTCATGTAATGAGCATGTACTAGTTTTGATATAAGAAAACAAATGAGTAGGCAAACCTTTAAAAATTAAACAATAAATTGTAAATGAGAAAAAAACACCAAATTCTCTTGGAGATAAAGCAACCCAGCCAAGAAGAAAATCCTATTTCTCTAGTTATTATTTAAGTGTCACTGTCTATCATGCATGGGGTGGACAAAAATCTGAAGAAAAATGTTATATTAGCCCTGCATAATCACATCTCTACCATTTGTATTATGCGGGATGACGAAATTTGTCACTTGTCTGCTATTTACAGGTGAAATTTTAATAATTTATACCATATAACCATTTGCTGATAAGATAAACTGCAGTCCTGAAGGTATTTCACTTGAAAAACAAGAAACATTTTCCATTTTGTCGTCTTTTCATATTAGTATCTGCTAGTCTATCATGCTAATTAATAAATGTAGCAGGCAGTGTCTCAGGGTGTTTTTTTTTCTAATTTTTTAAAATTTATCAAATGGAAAATAATCTAGCAAAGAGTCATTCATTTAATTTCTTCTGAGAGGGAATCATTACTAGATATGTTAAATTTTCAACAATGTAGCTTCAAAACAGCTGTAGCCATGGAAATCTTTTTTTTTTTTTTTGCGGTACGCAGGCTTCTCAGTGTTGTGGCCTCTCCCATTGCAGATCACAGGCTCCGGAAGCGCAGGCTCAGTGGCCATAGCTCACGGGCCCAGCCGCTCCGCGGCATGTGGTATCTTCCCAGACCGGGGCACAAACCCCTGTCCCCTGCATCGGCAGGCGGACTCTCAACCACTGTGCCACCAGGGCAGCCCCATGGAAAATTTTTATAGTTTTAATTAAACATCTGTGTATTTTAATTGATTAATTTGAAGAAAATACAGGAAAAAAGAAAGAACAGTAGGTAGTATGAATTTAACAAACCACTTTTCTGATTTCTCTGCTTCTTAGTTAATGATTTTTCAGTACAAACAAAACAAGAGATTATCAAACAACATTAAATAATTCCCATGGCTATAAATACATTCATACTGATTTAGCAGAGTAGACAAGTATTTTAGAGCAGGATTGTTTTCAATCAAAAATATGGACAGGGATACATATGTGAACATATAAAGTGTTTATTAGGTCCCTGTCTCTATGGAACATGCTGGGGCAAGTCACTTAGGACAACATCCAAACAATGTAAAAATTCTGTAACAACCCGGACCACCACCGCTGCTGCACTACCAGACACTTAAGGATAAGCAGAACTGGAGATATTTCAGTAATTTTGGCAGCACCAAAAGATCACCCTTCCCAGTGTTTCTTTTCTCTTCTAAACGTACGGCTTTCTTATGAACTCACATTTTCTTAATATGTCACCTATTTCACTACGAAAACTTAGCTATCACAGGCATGGCATAGTCCTGGATTTCTTTCTCCCTCCCTCCCTCCCTCCCTCCCTTCTTTCTTTCTTTCCTTCCTTCCTTCCTTCCTCCCTTCCTTCCTTATTTCCTTCCTTCCTTCCTTTTCTTTTTTTGGCCAGTATTTGGAGATAATGTGGCTCCAGAACAATATACTATCTATAAAAAGAACTAAGCAAAACCTGTCGAGGTAAAACAACCATATAATACTTGTAGACACTGAGTCATAAGAAAAACTGGGGCAAGTTTGCCCCCAGTTATCCTTGCTATTAACTGGTAAACATACTGTATTTTTAAGTAAGATCTAAAGATATATTTATCAACACCATTCAAAAACCAAGAGAAATGGTGGATGAAGAATATGTATGCACAGACAGGTGAAAGAAAAGCCCTGTCAGAGAGATGAAACAAAAATAACTGTCTCTTTTCCTTTTGAAGGGAAAAGTTCTAAAAATTCTGCATAACTGAATAAAGATAATCATCATGGTAGTAAGATTTAATAAAGTATTTACAGTAATTCAGAAATTAGTCTAATTTAAACTTTAGGTAAGATGTTAGGCTTTGTTCTTTCTGTGTTCAAAAAATTTGTAGAGGGAAATATGCCCATTTTAGAAACTGATCTGTTTCCTAAGCACTTTTAAAACCACACGAGCAGCCATGCTGGGCAGCATGGTGCTTGCATATAGTAGTCACTCATTTAATGTTTGAAAGTGCTTTGAGGGCTTTCTATCTTGAAGGCAAATGTGCTCATTACAGATTAGTCTAATACATCCATTAGGGAAGGTAATAATGGCCAGATATCTGGCAATGTGTTTTTAGCTAGTGATTCTCTACTTACTTGAATATAACACAAGTGTATTTACTTTACAATAGTTCATCACAACCTAACCTGCAAGCAAGTTATTTCTTTTTACCAGCTGGTGTCCCTGCTATGATTATCCCTATGTAAAATCCCCCATCCTGGACCTCAGTTCACAGTCCCAGCATTTTTATTATTAAACGTATTTACCAATTCTTACCACAAATTTTTAAGAATGCATATTAGCAGGCCATGTATTTCACATTGGTAGCTTTCTACAGTATATGTAGGTAGACATTTAATATAATTTTTAAAGGTAATTATTATCTGTGATGAGAGAGAAAAGTATTCACCAGAATTCCTTTCAGGGTGAGCACGATCTTTGTTGAAAGTAACTCTTTAATAAACTAGAACAGAACTAGAGACAGGAATGACACTAAATGTGAACGTAAGTTTTCTTAATGAAATCTGCCTCTACCTCAAGTGAATGGGGTGAGTATTAAAGAGTAGAAAAGAAATTGTCAACAGACCCTATAGACTGCATGATGTGACTTCTCCCCCACGAAAACACATACATATACATTCATAAAATTATGAAATGATTGAAACTGATGGATTTTTTTGTGTGTGAAAACCAATGGAACACTGGGGTTTGGTTCCAACTGTCCTGTGCTACATGGGATAGCAACTCAGATTCAGGAGCATGAAGATTCAGAGAAAGTGAGACAAAGGAATGCACCAAAGTGGAAAGAAGGTTATTTATTATCCCAGGAGGTGCAATTGGTCTCCAAGAGTCAGGAGACCTTACATCACTGGGTACATAGCTATAGAACAAGAGCTGAATTCCAGACTTGACGAGTAGTTGGCAGGAATACTGTACAGGGGATTTAACTTCCAAAAAAGGAGTTAGCCTTTATGACCTTTCTAAAGTGGAAAGCCTATGTCTCTACAATTATATCTATAGTTGAGAGAAATAATTAGCAAATTAAAGTCTTCTAATTATACTTCAGTACTATAAAGTAATTGCTACATAAATCCAGGTGCTTAGATCAAGGCTGATTTTACAGAAAGATACTCATTATTTTGCCTTCTGGTTCTAGAACAAAATCTTATAAAATGCAAACACTTTCTATCTGTGCTTCATAGCTGTGACTATTAGAATTTCATCTCTGACACACTGCACAATTACAAAATATAATCTTATTAAACTCTAGAATGGAAGTACAGAGGTCCACGTCCCCAAGTAAATTTTGGCAATAAGGACATCTAGCTCACATTTTAGGTCCAGAAAGCTATAATGCAGAGGACCCAAATATTTATATAATCAAATACTACTTTTATTTCACTTTCCCCAGTGGTTCCGTGTTTATTTTTTATAAAATGTGGATTTTTAGCACAAAAATGTATGGTGAAAACAATGGAACAAAATGTAGTATAAATAAGAGGTTAGTAATATAATAAGGCAAAAATTACAAATTATTGCAATGAATTACTAAAATATGAGAAATGTTGAGAAAGGGATTGTGCTAAATTCTCACCACTATGAATAATGGGAATATCTGAATCACTCATACCAGTGTTTGGTGTAACGAAAATGTCTCAGTCTCAAATGTCATCAAGAGCTAGAGTTTCTGGTCAGCATCATATAACCATTGTTATCATACTGAGATAATATGAAAAGCAGAGAGACAAGACATGCTAGTTAGCATGCACAGCATTTTTGTGTATTCCTGTCAAATAAATTACACCAGGAATCTGGAAATACTGAAAATACCTCATGAGCTTCCATTACAATCTTCATGTATCAGAAACCTCAAGGTTTGAATAACAGCCATAGTTCTTACTGTTTTTACATTTATTTTTAAAGAATTGAAAATTAAATTTAAATATTGACAAAAAAAGGTAATTATACAATTAAGGGCACAGTGAGCCTCTTAATTTCATCAATATGGCAGACAGGATAAGTTCTTTCTGCTACAAATGTCTAGAAATGCTGGATGAAACGTAACAAACATCCCTTTTTTTTTTTTTGGCCACACCGCAGCATGTGGGATCTTAGTTCCTGGACCAGGGATTGAAACCATGCCCCCTGCAGTGGAAGTGTGGAGTCCTAACCAATGGACCACCAGCGAATTCCCCAAACATCCTTTTAATGCATAACTGAGCAAGAAAGTTAACTAAATATGCAAGACCAGAACTGGAGAAAGACCTGAAAACTAGAGCAGAAAGCTCAGGCACTATCCTGGGAAGGGTTATATGGAAGCCTGAATGGAGCTCTTTCTCCATTTATAAACATTATCAATATTTTAATTACTCTTCTGAGGTCAAGAAATTTAAAGATCTTTTCATAAATTAATATTAAAATAGATAATATTCAAAAATATTCATCAATTAAACATGAGAATATCAGTATGTATATTTTCCTATGTTATTCTCATACTTATTAAATATCGATGGTACAGAAGCATTATTCTAAGTGAACAGGAAAATAGAGTGCCAGGACTGTCATAAATATTTCACATGTATGGTATCCTTTATTCCCCACAACACAGTCTGAGCAGACGCTAACATAGTCTCCGTTTTCACATGGGAAAACTGAGCCACACAGAAGGAAGCAACTGGTGTGAAATCACTGACACCCACTGCTCAGGGGGCACTGTTCTGATCCCAGAACCTACAGTCTGAATCACTACACTGAACACAACGCTCAAGGGTAAACGAGATAAAAGTGTGTTCTCAAGAAGCTTACATGTTAGTAATGGAATACAGAAAATAGGCAACTAAAGAAGAAAGCAATCAGATAATGATAATCTTTGAAGAAAATAAAATACAAGAGACAGTGTGGATGCATGTTGGGAAAGTCCATGTGAGGTGGCATTTAAACAGAGACGTGAATGATGTGAAGCAGCCAGTCTTGTAAAAACCAGGGGAAAGAATGTTCCAAGTAGACAAAACATCCATGCAAAGGCCCTGAGTAACAGCAACACTGATAATGCCTGAAGAACAGGGATGAGGGTATCCAAGAGATGACTTTGGAAAAGTAGGGCCTCACGGACAATGGAGACAATTGGCATTTATCCTAAGGATGATGGGAAGCCATACTTAGGGAGAATTCAGCACGATGGTTTTATTTGTGTTTTTAAAATATCTCTTTATGTACCATGGATTGCAAGGGAAGGAAGAAAGGAAGCAGAGAGACCAGGAGGCTACCACAGTGGGATAAGTTAGGGTGGCAGGTGGCTTAGGCATAGTGGCTAAGGTGGGGAAAGAATCACATGCGTTCCAGAGACACACCCAACAGGGCTTTCTGATGACTGGTGTGGTGGGTGAAGAAAGAGAGGTAGCAAGGATGATAACTAAGTTTTGGCTTAAGCAATTTCAGATGGTGGTGATACTTACTGAAATAGAAATGACTGGAGAATGAGATGGCCCCAGGGGAAAAAAATCAAGCTAGGTTTTAGATGCTTATTTATATGTCAAATAGGTAGTTGAATAAGTGAACTGAAGTGCCAGGAAAGGGGTCACACTGGAGATGGAAATTTGGTAGCCACCAGCGTCTAGATGAACACTAGAGCCTCTGGATTGGATGAGCCCACAAGGGAGAGTGTGTAGGCGAAGCAAGGAGGGAGCCGGAAGCCATACCCTTGGGCATTGCCAGCAGATAGGACTGAGCAGGGGAGGGCTGATGGAGAGAAGCCCAGAAAGGAGCAGCCCCCATGGCTAGAGCAAGATAAGCAAAAGATGAGCGATAATCCTAGAGACCCAGAAGGAAGGACGGCTCATCTGGGTGGAGCTCCTTCTCAAGGGATGAGTGAAGTGGAGCAGGATTTTACTTTAGACTAACAATATGTTCTTGTAAATATTGTATAAACTTAAATGACTCATTCTCACAGAAAAGCCTGATACCTCAAAGAACACTAAAATAAAGAATTTTACAAAGTTAAACATCTTTTATGAATGAAGAGTACATCCCTTAAATAATCAAATGAGTAAACCAAGATTCTCATCCATTTGCTTGCTTAAGCAGGATTTAATGTGTAGTCTACCAAATCATGGGTAAGATTTACCTTAAGGCTTGAACTCAATTTCAGATGCCATCAGAAGTAAACGCTAACATTTGGGTCATAGTGTGCTACCTCTCCCTTCTAGAGCTCACATAAAAATTATCACCACAATAGTTGCTAACATTGATTAAATGCTTGCTCTATATTAATTAATTTAATCATCACCAGATCTCATGAATGCTTTTTATTATATCGACTTTTTTTTTTTTTAAGAAGAGGAAATGACCATAAGAGAGGTCTAAGTGTCTTTCCCAGTATCAACCAGAATTCCACACTGGTCTTTACTGAAGACTTTGGTCCTTATTCTAGTGACGCAGTTAACTACCTCAGGACTCTGCCCTTTAAGCCTCCTGCTAAAGTTTGCTCCCTCCTTTCTTTTCTCTGCTATC
Organism: Phocoena sinus; assembly: GCF_008692025.1. Lineage (NCBI taxonomy): Eukaryota > Metazoa > Chordata > Mammalia > Artiodactyla > Phocoenidae > Phocoena > Phocoena sinus. The sequence continues at coordinate 49,500,758 of NC_045775.1, read as the reverse complement.
CACTGATTTTATATACCCATCCTGACAATTAGAGAGAGACATGAAAACGAAGGTAAAGTAACAAGCAAACAATGAAGGAGATAATCATAGATAATCATGGCTGAGAACTCAGCTAAAAAGGTGACTATAATTGAGTCTTTGAGTTTCCTAGAAGCACAAAAAGGAATATACAATGGATTACAAAATTTCCATTATCTAATAAAAGGAAACACACCAGTTAAGCAAGAGATCTTTTGGGTCTCAATCCTTAAATACAACAGTATTTCTTACATATGTTTATTTTAGGGAAAATGAACCATATAAGATCAGAGACTTCAAGAGCAATTCCTCCAAAGGTAAAGAAATATTCTTTGCCTGGTTCACTTAGAATTTTCCATATAAAATGTGGTCAACAGTTCAGCATTCTCTAGTAGAATACTTTTATATGGTTCATGGTCATCTCAGCTTTTTTAAACTTTAATAGGTGTCCAGTGACTTAGAACCTTGACCTGAACTTTTATAACTGTCACATGGGTTCAAGGGAAATAAGCCCTATTATATACTCTGTACAAATGGCCTATATCACATCTCTCTCAAAGGTAGCAGCATCTACGTGAAACAAAATCTTGGCAAAAGTTTCAAAACATTGCTTGCCCCCCAGCTCCAATTTATGGCCCTTCACAAGCAAATTGCCAAGGGTTTTAACTAACGAAAAACCAGTTTGTTTTTAGAAAACATCGTCATTATCAGCTAATATAACAGAAATGACCAGGAAGAGCACGATTTAATATGGATTAAACATGAATACAACTCAGAAGCTTTCTTCTTGTTGAATTAGATAATCAAAACTATTAAACAGTATTTCAAAATGCTTTTCATAATCCTGGGACCATTAATGTCATGCTCAAATCACTGTGGAGTTTTGTTGTTGTTGTTGTTGCTTTTACTATTCATAGGGATACAATGAGTCATTGGCACATTTCCAGTGCAAGATGCATTTGAATAATACATGACATGCCCTTTAGCTAGCATCATGATGCCAGATTTAAAACAAGGTAAGAAGTTTCCTCCATGTACACTTGCAGTGTTCAGCTGTTCATAATCTATAGCGTTAACAATTTATCATCAAACCCAGTGACTTGCTGCCAACTTATCAAAGTGGCCACTGGATGCATATGATCAAGTCTGAGCATCTGGCTCTCCTCTGTTCCTGACATTAGCACAGACAACAGAATCAGTGGACTATTGAATGCAATTACAGTAAGCGAGACAGACAATAAAGATTGATAGCGCCTTCTCTTTTTATCACACACGAAACTAGTGGGGGTTAAAGCTTTGCCTTGAGCTGCCTTCATTTAACAATGATTGAAAATATGCAGTTGTGTTGGTAAAACACTGTAGCCTGTACCACTTCATTTACCGGACACATTATCAAATTAAATGAAAAGTGAACTGCCAAAAGCAACAGTTATTATACATTAATGATGAATATTTACTTAGCATTGTTCACAAATCATACAGAGAACAGAATCATTCTTGTTATCTTCTTTGCAGGTTACAGCTGAGTAGGCTTAACATTTCTATGTTTACGTTAAGTCTTCTGTCTACAAATCTCCAAATACAGACTTGCACAATTGGTTTTGTGACTATCCATGTGATTACAATATGTAATTAATAAAATGCTCGAGTTGTAGATGAATCCTAATTATTGAAGAGCTTTCTCCCCCTTTATGACAATTCTCATTCTTGTAGCTATTCTTATAGCAAGAGAAACTTAGCCAGTGGTATACGTTGTGAGTGAGAGGTTAGGAACTCCAGCTTCATCGAGCTTCTGAAATTTGGAATGTGAAAAAGACCCTCAAGATACAGACAAGCCACAAAGTTATACTTTTCTCCAAACAGTATTGCTTTAGTAGCCATTGGGGGATATAACAGTCCAGCCTTAATTTGACCTCCAAGATAAGAAATACATAAGGGGCAAAAGGTAAAATGGGTCAGTGTCGAACTATTGAGCAGACAAGGGAAAATGGATCTGACTCCACAGTTCAGACAGGAGGAAACTGCATTTTAAGCAAACATCAATAGGTCTGGGGATACAAAAATAAGTGTCTTGTTGTTAAGTGGACAAACATCTGGTGTGCATACTGGCGTATCAGAAAGACATGGCGGCAGGCAGACATGCTTGTTCAAAGTTATGTAGATTAAGTCAAGGTTCTTTTAAAAACACACACATCTGGTCCCTCCTTTCCAATGAGAGATACAAGAAAAGAAGGTGCTCATATATGAAATGTAGTCATGTCTCTTTTCTAAGAGCTCAATAACCTGAAAAAGTGACATATCCCAAACAAAAAAGAATATAAGAGGTAAAAGAAAAGAAGACACAGAGAACGAGTCACAGGTTTTCTAAAACCCCACCCCACTGGTTATTCTGTAAGCAATTAAAAACATGCTCAGAAGTGCTGAGTTTAGAATTAGAGCAGCAACCATATGCAGTTAATATAAATAGCAGCACGAGGTATAAGATATTCAACAAGTGTGGAAAACTCACCAAATAATAGCATCACCACAGTAGATAGAGAACCTGGAAGCCAAAAAGCAGCTGAATCAGAATTTGCGAAATGTAAAGGAAACAATTACGTCCTCCAGAATTTGCCTGGAAGCAAAATCTAAGTGAAATCACTCTATCTAAGCACATTTAAATTCTAATGTTGCCTTGAAATCATCTGGAGATGTGTAACCTTTGCAGGTTATTCTCAACCTAGCCGACTACCAGACTTATCTCAGGAGTTTTGTAAAATGCAGATCTCTGGGTCCCAATCTTTGGGATTTTTACTCAGTACATTTTGGGTGGAGCAATGGGTACTCACTATGGAATATTTGGCGAATAAAATATGAAAAAGCTTAAAGAAAACCTATTACCTGTAAAGCCACTGTCTGTAACCCATCTTTTTATTCATGTATATCTTTTTATCTATGAATGTAAAATTTTTCAAGTCAATAATATTTTCAGTAACTTTAGGGGGGTCACTTTATAAAAATATAAATGAAGAAGAAATATATGTTTATGGCTAAAAATCAACACACTACATATCAATACAAATAAAAACATGAAAGAATGCTCCTGTTATCTTTCAATAGCTGCTCTCACAGAGTTAGTTACTGTTAAATATAGATGTGTCTCTACAATCTTTATTTTACAGTCTTTACCATGCTGTTTATGGCAAGATTGTGTCCCAGCCTCTTCTACCCTCTTTAATGTGGTTTTCTTCTCATTTGCCCAATGTGTAATGTCACTCGGCCAGGCTATAGGGATTTTTTTAGGAGGAAATTGTACCATATGTAGCTGTAAACTCAGTGTGTCCATGGGAGGAGGTGAGTTCAGAATCTTCCTATGTCGCCCTTTTGAGCCTCTCATCCTTTATGTATTCACTTTGAATTTATTTCTGTCTATATTTTACATAATCAAAATTGGACAACACATATTGTTCTGTGAATTGACTTTTTCACTTTATGTTATTCTGATTTATATCTAGGTTTATCTAAAACTATTTCTCTTAATGTTTTTTATAGCTATATAGTATTCCATAGTATAAATAATCATAAACATTGTAGCCTTTACTGTGCTTTTACTATTGTTCCTAACTTATTAGTTTTACCAAAAATAATATGTAATATATATTTATGATATATATGTAAGATGTATTGTATATATGTATATGTATCTTCATTTATTTGAAGTTTTTTTGCAGTATAAATTAGAAATGGACAGAAACTAACACACCATTGTAAAGCAATTATACCCCAATAAAGATGTTTAAAAAAAAATTAGAAATGGAATTTCTGCATCAAAAGTATGTGAACTTAAAATTTTAGACACAAAGAGACACACGCACGAGCAGAGGGACAACCACGTGAGGACACAGGGAGGAGACGGCCATCTGTAAGCCAAGGAGGGAGACCTCAGAAGAAAGCAAGCCTGCCAACTCCTTGATCTCAGATCTCCAGCCTCCAAAACTAGTGAGAAAATAAATCTTCATTGTTGAAGCCACCCAGTTGTGTGGTATTTTGTTATGGCAGCACTAGCAAAGTAACACCAGTATTTTCGTCAAAGAAACAGAACGAGCCAGAACATGGGATTCACTGGGAATTTAACTCCCAGCTTCTACACAGCCTACTAGTAATATGCAACTATTAATTTAAGGGAGGAAACTGGAAGTCTAAAGGATACAAAAATAATCTTAGGCCTGGGGAAAATAACTATTTTCACTTGAAAATACCCTCATTTTAATAACCAGTATTTTTTAGTTCCCTGGACATAGGTAGGCAGATATTTTTTCTCCCTTCTCTCTCTCTCTGTCTCTGTCTTTCTCTCCTCTCCTGATAAGCATTTCCTTCACCACCCTCATTGTGACTGGCCTTTCTTTTCCACAGGTTGGATAGGTGTGCTGATCAGGCTAGGAGACATCTGACGGGAGAGAAATGAGTTAACTAGAGACACGGTATGAGGTTCTAACTGGTAAACTTCTTCTTAACGTCCAGTTCAGATTACATACTGGTTGAGCAGGACCAGTAGCAAGAAATCAACTGATTTCTTCTACTTGTGGTTTACCCACTCACATTACCTCATCACAGCAATGTCTCCTCTCCTGCCATCAGTCAATGGTGCTGAGAGCAAAATCAGACACTGACCCGCATTGGAATGTTCTCCGGATCACAGCCATGCTCCCCCAGGAGCTGTGGGAAAACTGGCTTTCCTCCAGAAGTCAACCTCCCCTCATTCCGCTCACTAATAACCTTTCCTCACTTCTGTTTGGATCTTAATGACCTCAACCCTCCACAAGAGGTTTGTCTCCTTTTTTTAATTTTTCCTCAACAGCAACACAAAATGGCAGATAACCCAAAGAAATGAATATAATTTAGATGTAAAATAACATCTATCTACCAGTGTGTGTATGCAGCCTGTGTGTCTCATTGGCATGCACCAGATTGGACTGAATGGCAGGAATTTCCCAAGGGACGATAACCTCCAGATACTGCTACAAAAGCTTTATTCCCCACACTCTGCAAATTATTTAATTTAAACACTGCTTGATATGACTCTCTGAGGAGAAGGGTGTTTTCCCAGATCCATTTTTAATTTGTTGGTGTGTATATGCATGTGTGCACATAGAACCGGCCTCACAAATGCATTCACAGCTACAGAGACTAAGCACCAGCTTCTGATTTGCAGAACCTGGAGCTGCAAATTGCTGTCGAAAACTAGGAAAATGATGAAATGCACATGTAATTTCTTCTTTTGTTGGTGAGGAAAGAGGCAAAGGTTCAGTTGTTCATGTCCTATGGTCCCTACTCCCAGACACTTTCCATTTACTTGGGAGATATAACTAAATACTTTTTAAAAATCATGTGCGTGCATGTGTGTGGGCACACACAGCTGATTTCTCATAGTGGAAAATGGTCACATCCATGGATGCATTTTACTAAAGCACGAGAAGTAATGCAAAGATTAAAGAAGCCATTTCCGTCAACATTGGGTAGTACTGTATCATGGGTCAGGGAGATAATTTACAGCATTCTTTTAATCCTCCTGCTTCTTCCATAGCTTAACTTCTCTTGCTTTTCTGCTACATATTAATCAGGAAGGGGTACCTGCTGAAACAAAACCCTGAGCATTTTATTCTATATTGTGTATTTTGCCAAATACCATCTTGAACAATCTTGCCTTTTTAAAGGTCCCATTAAAGGATCCAAATGAATTCCTCCCCTAGACAGAGAAACCTTACATAAGGTTCCACAGAAGCGCTAACCCTGCCACAAATGCAGCCTTGCACACACAGGGCCCTCACTGGAAACAGTCCTGTTATCCTGGTTAAAGCAACTTAAAAGTAAATAAGCATTAGACAATAATTTCCACATTAACTTACTCTTGCTTCTTCATCGGAGCAAGCTAAAAGCATGTGAACTCCTTTTCACCCTTTACCCCGGCCCCCTCTAGAGCTCTCCCTACGTGGTACCCTCAGCGCAGGTAAAGTGACCTCCTTCCTCCTACCAGCCTAGCTATTTATTGACATAAGCTTGCATTCTGGGGCATTATCAGCTTAATGCATAATTCAAATCTCTTGCATGTGGCCTGCACCTTTGCCTTATCCCCTGCATTCTAAATGAAAGATAAGAGGAAGTATTTCCAAAGTGGGCACACAAAAGGATTCCTGAACATCGACAAAGCCCTCTCCCCAGGCCAGTCCTCCCCTACCCCTCAGAACACTACTTGCCCTGTAGCTCCTTCACACCCTCATAAGGGTGCCGGATTGAGAAGCAAACAATCCCAGGGATGGAGGGAAAGTTTACACTGAGTGGGGACCCGAGAACCTTTGGGAAGTAGAGGCCTCTAAAAGTGGAAAAATCACAATTATTACCTTGAGTCATATTCTAGACCGGCAGCCAGATGTTTTCAGCAAAGCAATAGTTTCAAATCTCTGTAATTCAAAAAAAGAAAAACTAGCTTTAGAATGTGTATATTTCCCCCCAGTGGGTCAAGGGAAGCTGTGTGTGGTGGGAGGGGAGAGAGGGCAGGGGGTAGGTGGGAAAGGCTTCTCAATAAGACCGAAGGAAGGAGGAAGAGGAAAGCCAGAAGGAAGAAAGAGGGGAGGAGTAAAGGGCAAGAGAGAGGGTGAAGGGTTAGGGTACAAACTGACTGGGGGACACAAAGGGGAGAGAAAGATAGGAGTGTGAGAAGAGAGGGCTTCAAAATTAACTGTATTAGAAGGTTAATTCAGTCAAAGTCAATTCAGGAAAAGTAACTCCAGTGATTTTTTTCCCCCCATACTGAATTGACTGCCTTCTGACTGAATCGATTAAATTAACTAGTTTTTTTTTTTTTTTAATGATGTGATGTGTGAAAAGAGAGAAAATGAGCGAATAAGCCCACCTGCAAATACACAGATCCAGGTAACCTCTATGCTCTGATTTGAACACATTAACATCTTGGCCGGTATAAAAAGACACACACACAGACACACATGCATATGGATGCATACGCTTATGGGTGTGACAACACTGAATTTTGTTGAAAAGTGCCACTGTTTTCCCTAGAATGTTCACAAGCATAGTATATACCTACATACACATAATATGTATACTGAGTTCTGTTCTTTCCAAAAATTAATTGTCTTTTTGGAAAACAGTTTATCCCTGATGGAGAAAGTATGCTGTACAAATGCACCGATATCATTTATCAGCACCATTTTTTAAAAGTAAGGTTCACCTCCCCTAATGCACTTCCTCTTTTTCTTTTTTTGTTAACATCTTCATTGGAGTATAATTGCTTTACAATGGTGTGTTAGTTTCTGCTTTATAACAAAGTCAATCAGCTATACATATACATATATCCCCATATCTCCTCCCTCTTGCGTCTCCCTCCCACCCTCCCCATCCCACTTCTCTAGGTGGTCACAAAGCACCGAGCTGATCTCACTGTGCTATGCGGCTGCTTCCCACTAGCTATCTACTTACATTTGGTAGTGTATGCCCCCTAATGCACTTCTGCCGAAGTCAGGACATGATACTAAAAACCGTAAGGTCACCAAGATCATTTGGCCTTATTACTAAATATGAGATTCTTGTAGACGCTTTTTACATGCCTTTTGAGTCCACCAAGCAGTAATTCCTCCTTTTTTACAAATATAATGACATGAATTATTAAAAAATTAAAGGCATTTAGAATAATGGTCCTCCATACGCCAAGTATTTATTTCAACTTTCATCATTCATAGTTTATCGCATTGACTTTTTTTCATCAGTTTACTTAGTATTAGGCTTCCACTGAACTCATCAATAAGAAATGAATTTTGGTAACTTTCAAATCCACTAGATTATTTTTCCTTTTATTCGTAGTGAATTTTTCTTCTCTCAGTGGTATTACTGCAATAAGTCAGTCATTATTTCTTTATGTCTTCCCTTCTTTCTTTAGTATTTCATTTCCCTTTACAGCACATCCTGTGATCACAAAGAAAACAGAGACACTTATTTCTTTTAACAGTTGAAATTGCTGCAAGTGATTTAGCTGTCATTTAATTTGATTCCACTCTTCTGTCTGTGGAGAAATATGTTTAATGTACTGGAAATTATGTTAATAAGAAAAAGCATTATCTCATTTAATGAAATAAATACACAAATATTTCAAAATAAAATAAAGAGGCAATCTTCACCGAGAAAATGTCTCTTACGGTTTGCATAAAACAAACAAATGGGAAAAAATTATGAATACATTGAAACACTGACAAAAAATTATGCCTACATTCAAAAGGGGAGGGGAAGTTTGGTAACTGAATTAGCCATAATTTAATCAAATATTTTTTGGAAAACTCTGGGCACATATGAAGGATCAAATTATTAATTTTATATTTCTGATTGCTGCAAGAAAGACCATTTAATTTTTCTGGAATGGGCACTGGGTTTTTGAAAAGTTTTCTTTGTATTTCTTTCTCTTCTATTTCAGTTGGTCTTTCAATGATTGCTACTGCTTGAATTAATAATTATCAGCAATCTCATTGAAAATGTGACCCAACCCATGCAACTATAAGAAAGGTTAGAATTCCTTTGATTTTGCTAATCAAAACAGAGTCAATGAACTAGTTCCAAAGCTTTTATATATTAAAATTTATCTAATGCACAAAAAGGTTAAATAAATATTGTTAGTGATTTGAGCAAAACTTGAAGCAATTATGTAATAAAAGCATGACCACAGTAACAGAAACACATAATTAGCAATTTAATTACTGGCATGAAGACAAGCTAAAGATGTCAATAAAAAAAAAAAACTTTAGTGACAAGCTGATTTTATTCTCCTTATGGCAATCTGTGAGAAATATTCACCACCTGATGAGTAAAACCATTTTTATACAAACTACCTATCCTTCCACAAACTGAAATACCCAATTTAAAATATTTCTGATTTCATTTCATTGCATAGTAAATCATTACATTTTTCTCACATTTAGATTAGCACTTTCTCTTCTCTGAAAATACAATATTTCCAGTCAGCCAGTAAAGAACATTATGTTTTTTTAAGTGAGTTAAAGTAGCAGGTGTTCTTTGTTTCAATTTCATTTCTTTCCAGCTTTAATAATGTGTTTGACAGAAACGCTTCCTTGTGTATGACATTCCAAATATTCTATCTTTTCTTATCTTCTAAGTTTCAGCTGAGAAGCACACATAAACCATGGATTGTTTTAAAAGGAGATAAATGCCAAGTATAGTAGAAACAGTCAGGCTAATGAGGCATTCCTCTAGGGCTTTCACAATTTCTTTTTCTCCCCCATCTCTGTATTTAGAGTTATGGTGGGAGGTAAAGAAGAGAAATGAGTAAGTTCAGTTTATTGTGATATGATCCACTTGTTTTTTTTTCAGCACCATCCCAAGTTTCAGATTTTCAAAATCTTGAACTACTTATATTAAAAGTGTTCAATGAATGCTTACTACCTCATATGTCACTGGTATTTTACCAGTAGCAGAAAACAGATATTTCAAGATAGAACCATACTGAAAGAAGTTTTCCATCTTGTGATAAAAAGTGAATCATCTTGGCTGGTATTCAATAGCCACTTGTACAAGCCCAGTGCATGGAGTGAAATCATGAAAGTCAGACTTGCTAAGAAGTTTTGTCTATAAATACCCTTAGGGCATGATGGAATACACTTAAGAAAAGAAACTCTAGACACAAAGAACAGAATAAATAATAACTCCTAATAACATTGCCTTTTATAATTAACCTACTGATTCTAATCATTTTGGCATATAGTTCCAATCAGATATGTTACCTAAATATTCCAGTTTTGAAAGAAGGGTGTATAATACCAACTCAAAGTGTCTAAGGAAATTGAAAATGTTTTTAAAAGCATATTTTACTTGGCTGCAATTTGATAAATGTGAAGAGAGCAAATATAACTGGGAGATGACTTTTTTGGAAGCTCCTGCCTAATATATTGGTTACTAGAACCATTCATTTCTTACACATATTTGTATTAGCGGTCCCTTGCTTCCATAAAACGTTCCCTTTTCTAGTGAGCTTTTCATCACTGTTCATTATATATCACAATCAGCTTCTAAGTTTCTGTTTGAACCATAAACCTAAACTTACTTGGATTTTTCAACTGTAATCATCTAGGCCTGAAACTCTCTTGCTCTCTATACTTTTATGGTCCAGATACAAGTTGTCATTAACAAGCATGCTAATTTACAAACCTCCAGGGAAGATCCCCCTGTATTAGCCAGCAATGGTACCTGCCTTTGGGATGGTTAAGCAATGGTACCTGCCTTTGGGAAAGCCCACAGTCTAGTTAAGAAGGTGGTGTGCCAAAGATAATGTCGAATCATAATTCAAGTGTAGTTATGATAAATGCCAAACAGTTGACACAATAAATCAAAAAGGTTCATAAAATAAAGGGAGCACAGTGTCTTTGTGGGTAGATCCCTTTATATGTGGGTACTATGGTGAGAATCCTATAAAGCTTTAAAATGCAACATCGCATGTGAATTTATGAACTGAACAGCCCCTTGCAGAGGTGAAGAACTCAAGATTCCAAGAGGTAAAATAATTTACCCAAACAAAAATGTATTCGAACGGGAACTCGATTGTTCTGCTGACTCTAAGTTCTAGGTATAAATAAGAAAGCATTGGAGATGAAGGGATGAGCAAGGAGATATGTCAGGTAGAGAGGAAGGGAAGGGACTCATGAAACATGTACAGGACAAGGTGAATTGTTTACCTAGGGAGAGTAGCAAGAGCAGTGAGGCAAAGATTGGAGATAAAAAAGATGGGAACAATGGAAAATTGGGAGTGTGTTTTCTGGGCAGTGAGGAGTCTCGGATGGTTTCTGAGATGAAGGCAGAGTGGAGCAGGAATCGGAAAGGTGAGAAACAAGAGGCAAAAGGTGGATGCTGTTGGTACTCCACCCAGACTCCTGTCCCCCCCCCAGAGGCAGCCCTCTTCCAGTTGCTGGGAGTGTTGGCTGCTCAAGTCCCTCAGCTGCCCCCTTTTCTGCAGAACTGTCCTCAGCCTACAGGATCCACTTCACCAGAGAGGTTCAAACTCCCTCCCCATCATCCCATACAAGGACTGCCTGACATAGGGGTACAAAAGCCAGCTCCTTCGACTTGAGGGACATCAGCTTTGTGGGGTAAGTTGAAGTGACCCTTTAGCTGAAGCCACGTGCCCTGTCCTGTGTCCTCACTCCTTTCTCCTCTTCAATGCCTCCTTGTCTCAGGCTCTGCTGCTAGGAAACCCGACCCAAGAGGAGGCAATCTGAGCCTACACTGTCTTCCTCTCCCTTAGGGGAAGAATGATTCATGCTGTTAACATGAGTCAACAGGTTAGTGACAACAACTTCACCCGGACTCACCCAGAAAATAATCAGTGCACAGGAAAAGCAATCAGGGTATACATGGAGGCCACCTAGATATGAGTTTGTTTTTCTGGGCTTCTTGGCTTTTATTGTTCAAAGAATGGAATTTGTATGGAATTGGTGCGGGAAGTTTATAATTCGACCACAGTAGTCTGCATGAGAGAGACAAAGAAGCCTTCACCTTGGGTGGATGTGGAAAAAACAGAATACTCTCTTATGATAGTAACCCACCAGCAACTCAGACTTTCCCTTCTAAACCCCATCAGAGCTTCACAGCTTAGTCAATCATTAAGTTCCATTTCTCATCCAATGGGAAACATCCCTGCTGTCTGCAAAAAACAAACCCTAAATTTACCCGTATGTAAGGTGTGAAATGAAAAAAAGAAAACTTTATAATACTGGGAAACCAACAAGCTTTCCGGTTTCTTTTCAAAATATAACCAGATTTATGTTGCACTCCAACATAAAGACCACTGTATCTTGTATTCTTATACAATGCATTGATATTCTCCATTACACCATTTAGGCACATTAATAATTGTTTGTTTGTGTCTAGGTGAGAGTTTCTGAGTCTTCTTTCAAAAACCCCTGGTGCTACTTAATATGATGGTTACTTGCCACAGAAAGAAAACTTTTCTTCAATAACTTTCAGAACATAAATTCTAAGACAGCTTACAATAGTTTCATACTGAGGGAGGAGTGGGGCGGGGACGACCCAGAGGAGAATATGAAAATTATCAGGCTCAGTGCACAACACTTCACGAGCTGATATGGTTGTATTTTCTTTTCGTAGTGAGTATCCTTTCGTTTTCATGAGCAATTTCTTTAAAATAATTTGTATCTAATATTCAATCTTTCTCCCTCTTTTCCTATATTGCTAGCTACCTGATCACCCATCTTCTCTTCCTACCATATATTTGTTAACAAATATATTCTCAGAATGAGTATCCTGCTTGTGCAATGGGATTGGATGATTATTCGCAAAAATTAATAGAGAGGTCAAAGAGAATGTGAAAATGTGACAGCAGTTGTTCTCAACCTTGAAAAAACGTAACCTGGGGAGCCTGGTGAACATACAGATTCCTGGGTCTTACCCCAGGCACCTTAGATACAGTAGGTGTGAGGACAGGCCAGGAACCTCTGTTTAATAAGTACCATGGGTGATTCTGATGCTGGTGTCTGCAGACCAGACCTTGAAAGCCTCAGCTCTAGTGATCTCACACTAGTCTTTGAACCATCTTTGCATGTTGTTTATAATCTCTCTTCTACTAAACCTCTTTTCTAGCCTAGATGACTGGGTTATGGTAGGCTGGACTGTTCCTAACTTACACACAAGGAATCACCAAATCCTTGCTTTAAAACCACAATGCCGGGCTTCCCTGGTGGCGCAGTGGTTGAGAGTCCGCCTGCCGATGCAGGCGACACAGGTTCGTGCCCCGGTGCGGGAGGATCCTACGTGCCGCGGAGCGGCTGGGCCCGTGAGCCACAGCTACTGAGCCTGCGCGTCCGGAGCCTGTGCTCCGCAACGGGAGAGGCCACAACAGTGAGAGGCCCGCGTACCACCAAAAAACAAAAACCAAAACCATAATGCCTATCTTGAAAGGTACTCCGATATGGGGGGAGGACATCAACCAGTCAGAATAACAGACAACACCTGAGTGTTGTTGTTACTGCCTTGAAATACAGCCTCCAACTGCCCCTAAATAGACAGTGGCCCTTCAATTAGATCAAGCCATTTGGAGATGAGACTTGGGTCTCAGGTTAGTTTCGAGAATGGACTCTCACCCTTTACAGTGATGCATTTAAAAATCGAGTAACCTTTGCCTAAATGCACAATTGGCTAAGTATAAACTATCAATTTGTTGCTGACTTATTTTCCCTCTAAGTAATGAAGAAATACTCAGAAAAAGATATTTCACTTCCATTTGGGATAAGGTAATTCCTCTTCAGCATCACACACATTTGCACACCAACAGGGATGAGCCCAAACTCATTTTCTCTAATTTCTGGCAGTTTCTTAAAATAAATATCCAGGGCCACTAAAATGAACCCCAATAGTAATAGCAACGATAAAAATAAAAGAGGCAGACCTTAAGACATTTAAATCTAAAGACAAACTGGTATTAGATGCTTCTCCAAAACACTATCTCTGGGGCAAGTAAAATGAAGCCAACACACAAAGGAGTACTTACTTGCGTGCTTGTGGGTTGTGTGGAAAGAGGTGCCGGGGAGAAAGGTGCTTTTTTTAATTGAATGTAATCCAACAAAGATTTGGCAGAATACGTATTTAAAAGGTTGGGAATGCTTGCAGAAATGGATTCGTTCACACTGTTGTGAATCATTTAGCACACACTTCAGAGAGAGTTTAGCATCTTAGTCTCTGCCTCCCACTTCCCAAGAAAGGCTGTTAATCAAAATGAAGACTCCTAGAGGCAGCCTTGGGAATGGGACAAAGAGATGAGCAGGAAGGAGCACCACAGGGAATGATTTTTCTCCTCTAAGGGTTTTTTTTCCTCCTTTGAGCATGGAAGGTTTAATGCAATAGCGTCATATAAATTAATATATAGATTCTCAGACTGGGGTCATTATAACAGTTACATAAAAACAAAAGCAACTTCTATATTTAGGAAATGCTTTTGAATGGACTTGCCCGAGTCCAAAAGTACCCATTTCACTTAAATGCACCTCTCTCCTCCAAATTGTAAGATGATAGGGTAAAGGAGATTATTACTGTAAATTACCTAAATGAAATGATTAAAAGCGTCTGTATTTGTAAAAATCTTGTCATGATTATAAAAGAAAATTAAATCTTCTTTAAAGAAAAAAATGGTACATGCCATTTAAATGCATTTTTTAAAATAATAAATCTACCAATTCAGTGGTGGACTATAGACCAGGACATTAGAAATAAACCGTGTAAAAGTTGAAGTTCACGCATGCACACACATACACGAAACTGATAACATAATCAGCTCAAGAAAATTTGCTAGATTTCTTTTATTTTGAAAGTGCCAGCAAATTTACTAGAACTTTCAAAAGATGATAAATTACCAGTTAAGTAAAATATGCAAGCAATAAATTGTTAATGGTTAGGAGTGATAAATGATGTTTTCAAATAATTACAATAACAAAAAAATCATACTAAAGAAAAAATACACAGAGTAAATATGTATTTACTTTCTGGAAGATGAACAAAGACAAATGTAGAGGTTTCCAAAACCAAGGTAAGATAAGCAGCAGCAGTGGATGGGATTAAGTACACTAACCACATCTCACATAAAATCCCTCATTCACTAGGCCACGACCACTATTCACAAAGTAAAACTCTTGCACATGTGCCCTATTCCCAAAAAGGTCTTCTCCCACAATTATTGCAATATGATAATGAGCTGTATTAACATCATATCCATCTAGGAAAAATAGTCCAAGAAAGGGGAAAGTGAAGAAGAGGAATTCATTTTTCAAGTAGCTGTGGTAATCGAGATACCCAAATAATCCAAATAACAGCTCATTTAAGGGTCGCTTACATTTGGTTTTAAGGTGCATAATACTGATAGCCATTTTGATCCATCCCTTTGGTAGACAGAACAAAAGTAATGAGAGACAAATTTACTGCTTCATCATTTGGCCAAAAGCAGAAACTCTGATCCTTAATTCTTTATTTTAAAACACCTATTTCATGCCTTCGGTATGTCACTACCTAATTTTTTTTTTTTTTTTTTTTTTTTGCGGTACGCGGGCCTCTCACTGTCGTGGCCTCTCCCGTTGCGGAGCACAGCATCTGGACGCGCAGGCTCAGCGGCCACGGCTCACGGGCCCAGTGCTCCACGGCATGTGGGATCTTCCCGGACCGGGGCACGAACCCGTGTCCCCTGCATCGGCAGGCGGACTCTCAACCACTGCACCACCAGGGAAGCCCAATACATAATATTTTTAATTTAACTTTCATAGCCACCCTATTCCTATCACCATTGTATAGGTGATGATGAGGGCAGAGAGTGGGTGAGTACCCTGCCTGGCTTTGTGCATTCACACCCTGTCTCACCAGTTCTCGTTCTAAATCAAAGGCACAGGGAAGCCATCCAGTGCCGTCATCGTTTTCATATTCATAACCCTTGGTCAGAGCTTCTGCTCTCAAGCCTCAGTCGAGTGCCTTCTTCTCTATGTAAGTAGGTTACAAAAAGGAATTTCATAACATGGATTCTCTTTCCCTCCACATGTAAAATCAATATTCATTTGTTTAAGAGGAGCAACTTGTGACTAGAGATGGGAATGCTGAAAACGTGATTCCTATAGACAAGGGCGATCTCATATGTTGTTTAATTTTAAACAGTGGTTCTCAACCCTGGCTGCACCATTAGCATCGCCTGGAGAGCTTTAAAAGAAAATTCTTGCCCAGGCCCCATCCCCAGAGATACTGAGTTAATGGGCTGGGGTGGAGCCCAGGCACTGGTATTTTTTTTTTTCAAAAGCTCCCTAGGTGACTCTAATGTGCAGCCAGGGTTGCGACCCACTGATTTTACAGCCTGGGTACTGCAGCCAAAATATAAGTACACGATGAGGCAGTACAGCTGATTTCTAACCTACGGTAGACAGTGGATTTACACTCATAGGCAAGTGGATCTTAGTTTGTAAGCAAGAAAATGGGAATAATAGTGTACTACATACCAAAGCTAAAGAATTAAATTAGAAGGCTTTTCTTCTTATCCCTTCCAGATATGGTTGACCTGAAGCTCAAAACACTTGTTTAGATATCCTGAAGGAGAGGAATTGGGGCGTGAGTACAAGAAAAAGGATATTATTAGCACCAATTCTTTAAAAAAAAAAAAAAAAATCAACGTTCTCCATTTTTACAGGGGGAACAAATGTATTAGATAAATACATGTTAAAAGCTAGCTTAGAATAATTTTTGAATTGCCTTTTCTCAACATCTCATTTCAAATTCACATGTACTTTTATACAATTTAAGATCCTTGGAGGCAATGAGGTATTGTTATAAGATGGATGGATTCATCTTCCAACATATTAGGATAATGGCACTGCCCATTTTCAGGCTTCAACCTTTACCTGAGAAATCTCTGCTAGGAAAAAAAACCCAACCCTGAGAGACATGTGTCAAAACTTAATCATTCCACTTCGGTAAAAAGTTACCTCGAAATGATAGCAGACCACCATTCTCTTTTAATTTTTAAAGAAAAGTATTCCAAATAGTAATAACATTCAAAAGCATTTTAACTGCACTGATGCTTTCCAGGTTCCCAGTCACAGCACCGTGTTAATAGCAGCATTGTGAATGCCTTCAAGTAAAACCAGTAGGGCTGATATTTCATTAAAATCTTAGATTCTTTTCTAACTCCGGTGGTAGGATTCGGTGACATGATAATTACGTTATACAGAGATTTATTACATTTTGGTATCAGGCAACATCCTTTGGCCTATATCTGTATCTGTGATATACCTGAGGTTTTCACGGAGAGCAAGCCTGGTACAAGAGTGTTGAGGAGCTCGAACACAATACTTGACCTAAATACATTATGTAGCACCGGGTATCTGTTAAATAGGTCAGCCTGGGCTCTCAAAAGTTATGCAAAACTTATTTCTGCCACACAGGAGATATGTCACTAGTCAAGCTGTATAAAAATCAGCTTTCTAGGCAGGAAGAAAATGCTCATCACTGGGGGCGAAAAACTCTTTTGCCATACGTAAAACGCCTGTCATATGTCTTTAGGCCACAGAGTGTAATAAAAGCAATAAGGCTGATGAAATGCCTAACAATTCTGGGATGCATTTAAGTGGATGGGAGTTCTTTGAACACTGCTATAGGAATTCTTATTCTTCCAGCAAAAGCAAATGAGATTTCGAAGGTGCACAGGTCTCCCACCAAACCTAAGCGATGCCTATTGTCACAGGATGCAGACCTGGCTGATTGCTTTCAGCAGTGAAGAAATGAGGGCAGTTCCGGCTCATCGGGGCTAAGGTGGTTCCACCTCTACCTCCACTCCTACTTGGGACAAAGTTACCTTGTTCTTGCGCAACGTGGCTTCATTAGTTGCCTTAGGTGCGCAGGCTGTTTTTTTTTTTTTTTGTGGTACGCGGGCCTCTCACCGCTGCGGCCTCTCCCGTTGCGGAGCACAGGCTCTGCACGCGCAGGCCCAGCGGCCATGGCTCACTGGCCCAGCCGCTCCGCGGCACGTGGGATCCTCCCGGACCGGGGCACGAACCCGCGTCCCCCGCACCGGCAGGCGGACACCCAACCACTGCGCCACCAGGGAAGCCCCAGGCTGTTATTTTTAAAACATCAAATAAATTGAAAGCTCGCAAAACTCTTTCCACCCTCAAATCTGTAATTTTTTATGGTGCTAAGGTTTCTGCATGAACCCTAGACGCTAAAAACATAGCCAATGGTTCTCAAAGCGTCGTCCCAGGGATCAGTATCATCCACAGGAACTGGAAAAGTGTTGGAAATGCCGATTATAACCCACCCCACAGAGATGCACTGAATCAGAAACTCTGGGGAAGGATGCAGTGATTTGTGCTTTAACTGGCCCCCCAGTTTGAGAACCCCTGAACTAAGCTATCACTGAGCTTGAGAGTGGATCTAACAGTTCGAACATAACGAATCAACTCTTAATTATACTTACAATTAGGGACAAGAATGAAGGTAAATTAAAGAACATCCTCAGACCTCATATTAGCCAACATCAACCTCTTCCTCCAAATAACTTTTTATAAACACTGGGCAAGTACAATGTTTATAAGAGGTCCCAAACCCTTTCCAACTTGAAATGAAAAACTCACGGGACTTCTCTGTTTCTGGAAATATGAATTAAAGCAGTAGACTTGTTCAGAAGAAATAAGGTGTGAGGAAAACTAAAGCAACTACTCCAACTACTAGCTAATCATATTCGCTTAGGAACTGAAAAAAAATAGAGTTTAATAAGGAAGTTAATTCATAACAAGTTGCTATTTGTGGGCTTTTTAAAAAACATACATTTCTTGAAGACTAAATCTTCATAGGTAGGCACTGGGGGATATAATTCCCCAAATCCCCATAGATTTGTGAGCAAAATAATATATACTGAGTTTGGCTATTTGGTCCTGATCAGTAGCTCTGACATGCTATAAAATAAAATTGCATGCTTCACACGTCTCACTGAAGGACTGAGCTTTTACCTTTCATCTCATTACCCTCCACACACTCTTAGTAGGTTTAGTTTAATGTATTTGAGTTCCATTTCCAAGAATGGCAAACTCTTATGATATTTACATGATTGAAAAACATTCATTAAGGAGACAGGAAATGAAGTGTATGCAAATTTGAAGCAAGCTAATAAAATACATTTCTTTAAAGGAAAAAAAATCTATCTGTTCCTGCTAACCCACTAAAAACAAAACTCACAGCAAAACAGATCACAGCTGCTCAGCTAAACTGTAATGTGCTCTGGGAAAAGGCGCCCACCTCACCCCATACACCTATTTGCCAACAGTGAGGCGGCAGCAAAATCTGCATGAGGATTTTCAAAGGCATAAAGTAAACAAGCATCTTCATTTCACATTATCACACTAGACGCTCAAACAGGTTTTTACTACTAGCTTCTTGCTGATATACTGAACTTCACAGAGGTTAGCCAGTACTGCAGGTAGCTTCTGAGTCAAATTCAGTTCCTCTGGGACAAGTGATTATTTTCTTCTCTCTCTGACCTAGTGAATGCAGCAACGCTCCACACACACAGTATTTCTGCCCTAAAGGCATTTATGTCCCACCACCTTACCTCCTAATGCTCATAATAACGCTAGGCAAAGTGACAAAAATAAGTCTGTCCTTAGTTTGCATCTCGAAAACAAAATCCATACAGCGCTGCTGCTGCTTCTATTGCTTTGTTAGTTCATCATTATTCACCACAGTTCTTGCCTTCATTTGCAGAGTTTGGGTTTTAATGTAATGGCCATTCAATAAAAATGTTGCTTTTAAGGGTTTGCATATCATCCCATTTTCTCTTCATCCCTTCAGCAACCATATGGCAAGCAATCAGGTCTGCAATCACTAGGTCCATATTATGTAGAGCATGATTTCGGCATTATGCTATTACCCATCTGCTTCTATAGAAAAAGACATAAACCCGTGTATAAGAGGTCAGTGGTTTCACCGCACACCGTATTCCAGAAATCTATCTCTGTTCACTTGAGATCACTTTTGTGATTTACTCTAGTCTCCAGGCCAGACTTTCTCTCCCTCTCTTTTTTTTTTTTTTAAAGAAATACAATCAGTACAATTTGTCTGTCTGCCTATTGTATAAAATTATTTGTAACTGTCAGAGGAGGCACTTAAACTTTCTTACTTAGGGATTTATCCAGAGATTCTGCACTTAAAAAAAATGTGGGTGGTGGAGAGAGGAGAAATCAATCTCACCTGATTTTACATTTTTAACTGTCTGCACAATAAAGATGACAGAATCTTCAGGCAGAAGCAGACACAGAGGAAGAGGGGAAGTTCAGGCTGCTGCCTCCAATTTGAGGGCTCCCAGCACCAACCTAGACTAACCAATTCTTCTTGGCTTAAGGAAAGTGCTATAGATAAATCTATATATCTGTATCTATTTTCTTTCCCATATATATGTCTGCCCTGTGGGTTCACATACATGATCTTTGAAGAGCAGACTCAACTGGAGTGCTGAATGCTAATTCAATGGAATGCTTATTTGGGTATTTCATAAACAGAGCGCTTATAATGAACTTCAGATGCAATCAGTTATGCCTACAAAAAGACTCAAAGTTTGGAATTCCATGTAGTGTAATAACCCAATGACTTTGTTACATAAAACTTCTTATAAAATACTTCCACCGCTTTCTACACTGTTTCAAACTATTATTGGCTTTTAGGAAGCAGGATAGGAACACACCAAATGGGCATGAAGCCCGAGGCACGGAATCTTCTGCAAAATCTACTGGGGCCATCAGAAGTGGCTCAGAGCAGATGTGCTTTCTGCCCCATCCACTGGTTCTCAAACCAGCTGGGGAAGTTTAAAAAATTCTGATACCTGGGTCCAAACCCCAGAGATTCTGACTTAATTAATCTGGGGTGTGGCATGAACTATTGGATTTTTTAAAGCTCCCCAGGTGTTTCCTGTGCAGCCCAGATTGAGAAGCTCTGGTCCAATAAGACATAATTAAATAAAGATCATCTTATTTCATTTCACCATTTAACAAATACAATGACAGGGTGGGGTGTCAGTACTACAAAAATTAATGAAGTGCTCGCTTCGGCAGCACATATACTAAAATTGGAACGATACAGAGAAGATTAGCATGGCCCCTGCGCAAGGATGACACGCAAATTCGTGAAGCGTTCCATATTTAAAAAAAAAAAAAAAAAAATTAATGAAAACTGTAAAACGTTCAAGGTATAACAAGGCGAAAAATTACAAGCTGACAACCATCAATTATGAAATAAATATTATTCAACAGTGGAAATAACAATAGTGATGACTTCTATGTAGATTTGGCCTATAGTTTTATTTACAGCTTTCAAGAAGCCTGAATGTCATAGAGCATGCATTAACAATGTTAATGCTGGAACTTTAGTAAAATACTGACATTTAATTAAAATTCTGTAATTAAGAATGATCATTACACTGTAATAGAAAAAAATAAAGCCAAATTACTCAGTATTTATTTGTACATACTAGTAATTATTCGCATAAAAAGTATACAGGAAGAGGCTATATATCACTTTCACAGATCACATGTGACCATAAACTCAGAGTTTTGATGTGTGTTGTATTTTGAAATCAGTATTCTTTAAGGGCCAATACTAGGGAAAGCAGAACTGAATTATTCACAGGTTTTAAAAAGATAGTCTCAATTCCATTAATGTTTAACACAATTTGCTACAAGCAAAAAAATCTAAAATTAATACTGATTCTCAGAGCTTAACTCACAGAACTGAGCAGGAAATACACAGATAAATGGGAAGTAGATCTGTATTGAGGCTGTTGAGATTCTTTCTGAAAAATCCTCTGCCCACCTGACAGACAACCGGCTTGCAAACAAGAAAAACAAACAAATAAATAAGAAATAGATAAATAAGAAAAACGTACTAACCCTTTCTGATCTGGAAGGGCAGAAAGCACTCAAAGCGAAAATTCTCGTTTCTCCTCCTCCTGTCTCACAACACCACCTCCTTCTCCACTCTCCTTTTTTCTCCAAAGCCTTCGGGCTTTTTCAACCTTAATCCCCTCTCCATACTGCAAAATCTACCACAAACATCTCATTCATCCAAAGAGTGAACGCAGAAAAATAGTGTAAATACGTTGTTGCTCGGACAGCCTATATTTAATCAAGACCCAAATGCTTAAATGGATGGAACTTTAACGGCAATGTTCAAGTATTAAAATTCACGGGACTGCATCTGGGCACAGCACTCAGTAGCCTAATTCCATCTTCCCATGGCCATGGCCACAGCCACCCACAAGAGCACATCTTTATGCAGGAGAAACAACTATTTGTAGGACTCTAATCTTGTTGGTGGATGTGCCCCTGTCTACACGGAAAATGGCAGACTCCGATGTCCCACCTCCGTCGGTTAGACATCGCCACATCATGGGAACTGATCCATAGAGGTTGATTCTAGTGGGTGTTATCCACAACCACATGACTCTCTGAATTTGTTCAGTTTCATAGTCACTCGTTTCTTTCCTTTACGTATACCTTTCAACATTATCATTCCTTAATCATTTCCTCTCTATTAGAACTCACCTTCTATGGCTCATGCCCTCCATGCTCAAATCAACTGAATCAGAGTTTCGTTAAGAGGATGTGAGCAAGTCATTTTGCTTAGTGGTGCAGGAAAGTCATTGTTCATCATTTTTAACATCTCACAGAATAGAAACAAAACATGTTGATTGATTAGATGTTGATACAAGTCATTATTCATTACCAAAAATCCTTTCCAAAAGTTGACTTGAACTGAGTTAAGATACAGAACGTATATACAATAAGATTAAATGGTTTTAACTATTAAAAGAAAGAAAAGGGAAATAGTCCAGGTGTGAAGGTTAAAATAGTTGCCATGATTGTCATAAAATTTGCCCCTGTGCTTCCTGGCAGTCAAGGAAAGAAAGAAACATGGTAATTTATATAAGCTTTATTATCATAAAGAAAGGAGCACAGCAGTTCTTCAAATTAGACAAAGATTTCCCTGGCACTAAATTTTGGAAGACTGTCTCATGGGGATATTATACAGGTGGTATTGAATAGCATAATTCCCACTGCCTTCAAAAATCTCTTTTATTGCAAAAGAAGACATGGACACTGGATCTCTGTGCATTCATTTTGTGTACCCCCTTTTCCCACGACTTCTTTCTCTTATCATATTTTCTCTTTACCTTTATTTCCAACAATATCATTACTATTTTTGTTGTTGCTATTATTATTCTCTTTAAAGTACTATATTACATATATTTTGTAAGCTACCTTCATCTTTTTGATAACAATGCAGAGTACAGAAAGTAAATAAATAATTTTTAATGAAGAAGTATTGATCACCAGGTTTGGAATCTAATACTTAGTTGAGACTCTTGCCACCCAAGCTGAGATTCCTGGTAATCTGTGGACTGCCATGATCTAAGTTCATCGTAGAGACATAATAGTCTAAGCATTAGACTCCACGGCATTGCTTTTCAAACTTTAACATGCATGTGTGTCACTCGTTAAAGACGAGGATTCTGACTATTTCTGGAGTCAGGTCTGAGGTTCTGCATTAGTTGCACGTCCAAGATGATGCTAATGCTGCTAGTCTGTCGACAAAACTTTGAATAGCAAGGATGGGTAGTCAATGACGGAGGCCACACTCGCTATTCAGGACACAAGTATTCTACGTTGCTAACTCGAAGTCCATAATCTTGGGAAACCAAGTGAGCAGCTAGTAGAGTTTCATTATATTGAGAAAATTGTGGAACCTAGCCATATTATCTCTGCATGCAAGTGGACCAATTACCTGTGAGCGCTCTTGGCTGTATGTTAAAAGGTTCTCAGTCTCAAATCTCACACATGTTTAGTCTGCCTAGTTGCTAATTGGTTTCGGTTGTTTGCAAATTTTGTCTCTGGTCAATTGAGACAGTAAGCATCTTGAGAGCAAGCACTGTGTTTATCCATCTTTGTTATGCCCCACTTCTCCCAGCCAGTGGCAGTTACAGGTGTTTCAGAAATACAAGTTGGTTGTAAATGAACAGTCAACAACTAAAATGCAATGATATGGTCCTAGCCATGGTGATTAACAAGCAATATTCAGGTTTGAAAATCATTAAAACCTTAAATGTCTAAACGTTTTAGGAAACAGGCAGCACATAGTTGACAAAAAACACATCATATTTAAATTACAGTATCTATGAATCTTGCTTTAAAAGCCATCTATTCATTCATGAATTCATTAAACATTTATTGAGCACCTCACTGCTTACAGTCTGTTGAAGTTGATAGAAATAAGGCTGACATAATTAAAATCCAAAGAGAACCAGATAAACTAAAAACACTGTATTAGTCTGGGTCCTCTGAGACACAGATGCTGAGATGGGATTATAGGAGAGGTTGGGAGAGCCCTTAGACCATGATGCACTCTGAACATGAGGGAAGAATGGATAGCTTCTACATAGGTAGAAGCTTCCTAGACCATCCTGCTAGGAAGGCTTAGCAAGCTGTAGGGGAGTCTTTGCGCCACAACTGGCTGTCAGAGGAGATCCAAGTGCCCGAGGAATACCATGTGAGTAAATACAATTTAATATTTATATTTGACACCCTCACACAAATGAAATATGTCTGTAACAGTAAATATACTCAATAAAACCACATGTACCTCAATGTAAGGGAAATATTAACATGCTATGTGTTAATAGATTCCTCTGTTCAGTCAAATTATATCATTTGAAATTCATGATACTGTTTTTTTAGATGAGCTTATTTTAGACATGACCCTGTTTTTAGGTACTATAGGCATCTAGCAAAATAAACACACGCATACACACACATACTTTAAACCAAGTTAACTACCTAACTCCAAATCTTTGTTTTACTTGATTTATTCTTTAAACTATAAATTCAGTTATAATCCTTGTGTTTATCTTATAGAAGTCTTATTTTACTTGTATTTGCATATGGTTAAAATTGCCCAATATAATTTTTTATGAATTTCAAATAGACTCAAAGCTGGAAGAATTTAAGATGTATATTACTTTATTCATTATTTTAAAAATAAGGAACAGGGGCTTCCCTGGTCACGCAGTGGTTAAGAATCCACCTGCCAACGCAGGGAACACGGGTTCGAGCCCTGGTCCGGGAAGATCCCACATGCCGTGGAGCAACTAAGCCCACATGCCACAACTACTGAAGTCCACGTGCCTAGAGTCCGTGCTCCACAACAAGAGAAGCCACCGTAATGAGAAGCCCACTCACCGCAATGAAGGGTAGCCCTCCCTCACCACAACTAGAGAAAGCCTGCGTGCAGCAATGAAGACCCAATGCAGCCAAAGATAAATAAATAAATAATAAATTTTTAAAAAAAAATTTATTAAAAAAATAAAAATAAGGAACATAGTTGTTCATTATTTTCTTTATACATAGCTACCAGTTTCAACCATTGAGTCAGGATGAATTTGAGAATACTTAATATCTTTAAAATAAAAGTCAATGCGTTTCACTGATTATAAAGTCCATTTGTTAGATGATATCTGGTAAAAATCTGTAGTTTCATTTTTCTATTTCTTCCAAAAGTTTTTTGTATATGAGTCAATATTCTATTGTTTTGGCAAAAATAATGTACAGTTCTACATTATCTGATCCCTATTTCTCAGTTCAGTATTAAATGCACTAGGGGACAGTTTAAGTTCGATTCGTTATACCATTCAAATTTTATAATCCATTTCATTTGGTGGCCTGTGTTGCCATTTTCTGGCCAGCCATGAATCAGCTTCCCCTGTGTACAGATATGATTGCCCAGTTTGATGTTCAAAAGGCTCTGGATGAGCACATTTTCGGTCCCTCGGATTGTCCATTCTCATCCCCAAGGAGGTACACGGTAGGTTAGGAGGGCACTGTCATAGCTAAACTGTTTGATCCCTGCTGCTGTTTCCCAAAGATACAGAAATAAAAGATGCCTGTGGCTCCTCTATTATTCTATTTTGTCTTGTTTTAAATGTGATGGCCTAACCTTTCACACAAGCAGCAGGGAACTTTGAACTTTTCAGAATTCATTTAAAAATATTCGGTTCACTATTTGTTAATGATATAAAATTATATCACCACAGAATTTACCATGGACCTGTGAAATATGAAATCATTTACAAGACTAAAAGAATCCTTTTCCTTCTAAACCTCAGAATAAAATTTCAAGAGAAAAAAAAATCAAATAAGACCTCAAGATATTACAGTCAGAACTGGAGAAAGCTTATGTCAAAACCCAATTCTTACGGGAAGAGGTCAAACTCCAGAGCTAGGAGAAATCTGACACGCTTTTCTGTGATTAGGGCGTATGAGATTGTTTGGCGTAAGGGAGACAGAGGAAGGTTCCATGGAAGGTTACATCCTTGCTCTTAATGAATGTTTGCCACATTTATACATATATACATACACATACATACATATACATATGCATATACATATACATACATACACTATACGTACACATATGTATGTATGTATATTTCATAATAATCACATTGGAATGAGGTCTTTTCCAATATCGTGCTCTCATCATAATTAAACATTTCAGAAGGTGAACTGAGGAACCAAAGAATCTCAGCAATAAGATGATAAAGGCTTCCTATCCCAATACAAGTGCAAATAGAGCTCCTGAAAAAAATGAAGGAAAGAGAAAAAGAAACAAAAGAAGGTAACAACCCCAAATGGATTGTTTCTTGGAAGAGAGGTTCATATTTAATTAGCATGACTGCATTTTTATAAATCATATTAAAACAAAACAAGGGGCTTCCCTGGTGGCGCAGTGGTTGAGAGTCTGCCTGACGATGCAGGGGACACGGGTTCATGCCCCGGTCCGGGAAGATCCCACATGCCTCAAGTGGCTGGGCCCGTGAGCCATGGCCGCTGGGCCTGCGCGTCCAGAGCCTGTGCTCCGCAACGGGAGAGGCCACAACAGTGAGAGGCCCGCAAACCACAGAAAAAAAAAAAAAGAAAAAAATAGCAAAAAAGTTAAGCTGAAGAGGTTCTCAATTACTAATCAATATGACTATAATCTAATTTGTAACATCGAATTTTATTGTTCCATACTCATGGAAAATTACCACATCAGAATGCCGCACAAAAAAGTAAGATATCATATTTTTTTCGTATTTATTTAAAGGGTCTTCAGATTACAACCACATAAATCTATGAATATGCTCTTAAACTTTTAAAAATAACTCTCACGGCACTTTTAAATATTGGCATGGAATGATTAAATAATAATAATTACTACTATTATTATATCTGTACAAAATAACAGTAACAAAACATCCCTGTTAAAAAACCCTTCCTGGACTTTGACGACCTAGATGTGGAGAGGTGGCAAATACATGGCATGTCTGTTGTCATACCACTCTCCTACTACCATGGCACATATCAATAATCAATAAAGAGAACCTGCAGCTAATCTCAGACTCACGTCCGAAGTCTCCATGTAACACTGGACACAGCCGCTGCCAATCCATTGGATTTGGCAGGTTATCTGAAACCTATTTGTCAATGCAGACTTAAAGCATGTATTCTCTGGACCACTCAATTTAGCACTTGTTTATATACCGCTCGATATTATTCTGCATGTGGGTGTGCGTGTGTGTGTGTGTGTGTGTGTGTGTGTGTGTGTGTGTGTGTAAGAGAGACAGAGATTGTCACCTGTGCCTAAATTCATTACAAATTCTTTGAGGGCAGGGACCAAGCTTCTCTTCCTCTGGAATAAGCCTGGCCACCCATCACAGTGCTTGACTCATACTTACTAATCAATACATATTTGTTGACTTTTTATTAAAAACAAAACGTTGGATCTGCCAGTAAGATTCTCATCATATTTGTCCCTATTTGCTTGTTTGATTACAACAATATGTTATGACCCAACTGAAATGAAAATTAAAACTCTGACATGCAAAAGTAACTGGAATGCTCGAGTGAGTATAGAAATACTGGTCCACAATCTCCCATCTGCAACTCTGAAAGGTTATTCATAACTCATGTGGCAGCAAAACCAGACCTGAACTAATTTCAAGGAGATTATTTCCAGGCTTTATTTATCCCACTCAGTGTGAATATTCATACACTGCAATGCAGAAATATGAATGTGTTTGATTATAGGGTGCTGCCCCAGACCCAGCTGGAGGTATTGCAGAATCTGTGGTATATGCACCCCATTACCTTTCTAAAATAGAACATTCCTGAATGCAGAAATACATCTGCCCCCAGGGGCTTTGGGTAAGGAACTGTAGATCTGCACATGTGGACTTCCTGCAACTCAGTTCCTGACCTATTTCACAAATGAGCTATACCACTTAGTCTAATTAAATAATTTTTAAAGAAGGGACATTTGGAAGAGACAATGCTAAACAAATTAACTTTTATACCATATCAGATCTTTTCATATTATTAAGTGTTGGGGAGATGATGAATCTGGGCTGTTGATCTCTTTTCATTGGGAATATGTTTCCCATCATTTCTGCTTAAAGCCATCGTCAGTCTATGTACAGCCAGCGAGAATTTCACACTCCCTCTACTGGATTTTCAGAATAAATCCCATGTTAAAGGCTGATTATATCATATTAGGATTTCATTTGACCCATAGTATTTCTAAACATATAACAATGCACTGGATTGCATTAGGTTTCCTTTGTTTACTGTTCCCTTGATGACCTGGCTTCATTGAAAATGCTACTATATACATATGAAAGAAATGCATTTTCACCCATTATTTTTAATGTCATAAATATTAAAAGAAACTTGTTTGAGCCCTACAAAATGCGAAAGAAGAAGAATCAAAAATGCGATTTTCAGTTTTTAAGCACCAAAAGTTGTACACAGACAACACACAAAGGCATTTAACAGGGTCCCTTTAAGCTTGCAGCATTATTCACTCAGCCTTTGCCAAATGCTTTCCTTTTTGCGTGAGTTTGCCACCTCCCAGCAATGCGGTTTATTATTGAGTGTGATGGGGAACAGACCTGTTTGTGCTGTCACAATGGTCAAAAAAACTGAGCTGGAGACTCTTCATTTTAAACCTAAAATAAATAACTAGATTTCATTTAAACCTTCCTGTGTGAAGCGCCACAATTTTTCCATCATCTTCACTTTCGCTGCTTTTAATGCCCAACTACTTAGGAATCACAAGAGTGTTGGAGTGTTTAGTGACTCCGATCCTCCCATCAGTAAACTGATCCGGTGATAAAATGGAAAGGGCCTTGTACTATTTGCATTTTTACTCAGTTTAGTCACAGATCACAAAATAAATTAGTAAATTGAGCAACAAGGCTTCCCATTTGCAAAACCTCAACGTTCGAAGTAATCATCTATGCTTAAATTCACAAATCCCTAAAAATGTAATAATTTCCCTGTCAACCAATGAAAATAACAGCGCTACAGCATCCATTTAGAATCCCCTCTATGCCAAAAGCCCTGGGCTGTGTTTGAATTTGGAATTAAAAAATATGTAAGAAATGAATCAGTTGTGTAGGTGAATTTTCCTGATATCCTTCCCTCTGTCAAATATTTAGGACACATGATGAAGATAGGGGAGAACCTGAGAGGAGGAATCTGATAACCCAGCAGATTAACTAGTAGTCAAGTACACTCATGTTGAAATGGCCACTGAAATAATGTCGTATGTATGTTCTCTAAAACAATGAGAGAATCCAGCTTAAATCCTTTGGCCAATGTGACAGCCGAAGCACATTTGCTCCCCGTCACCCAAGACAAAAACTCCATTGCTTAGGGATAGCACACTCATACCAAATGCTTCAAAACTTCAACTCAAAAGATTATTGCTCTCCGGTAAAGGCTGGAGTGACTCTCAAGGGCACTAACTCACATTCTCAGTTCAGAGTAGAAAACTTGGTCAAGGACTCTGGGGCAAAAACTATATCATTGAGAAATATGCAAGAGTTTTCCTGTCTACACAGTGCTCCAGGCAAGGTTTCATTTCACAGTGGCTTCCCCCGGAAATATTTCGCTTCTCTGTCTTAAGGACAGAAAGAAGATGTCACCACCATTGAGGTTTTAACAGGCATACTGAGAAATTTAAGTTTGCAAATCCTGAAACCAGAGCCCCAGAACTTTGGTTCTTTTTAAAAGAGAGAGCTTTTGAGTAGAATCAAATCCAGACATCTGTGGTTAGAAAGCCCATGCCAAGCATTTGGACCACCTAAGCTGAGTTAATTATAATATACAGTAGCAACAAGTACAAAAGCCTGAGTTTGCCCCCTGGCTATGCAATATCTTTATCAACATCACTGCAGAATGAAATGCACAACTTTGAGTCTTTTTAATAATGGTATCAAGTAACCAATTAAAGGTAATGAAAAAAGGAAGCTAAACAAAAGGGAAGAAAAGGGCACAAACCCAAACTCTCTGATTTTGGAATGTCCAAGTTCTTCTGTGTCAACCAAAATCACTGAGCCCTAGAAGCAAGTCAACAATGAACTTCATCAACAGAAATTCAAATATCAGGCCTAACTATTTTGTTTCTGTTGCAGCTTACTTTCTACCAACCGTTGTGAATTTTCAAACATGCCAGGAGGAACAAGGGCAAAAGATCTAATGAATACAATACAAAGGCTGCCAGGAGCCCACATGCCTCTGAATAGCTCATGGCTTTATCAGTAACTACTTTGTTTTTAATAACCACAGGTTTAAAATATAATTTACTGTTGTTGTTTTTTTTAAAGAGCTCTCAGTTAGAAATAAATAAATAACTCGTAGCAGCAGTGTAAGCCTAGGAATACATTCTTGTCTGGTGAGATATTTTCTTTACATGTCATAAAAATAAAGATGAGTTTCCTTGAGTCTGAAAAACATTGTTTCTGAAAATGTAATATGACTCCACATTACCTCTACTAAAGGGTAGAAGAAAGAGAAGAGAAACAAAACAAAACAAAAAACTTCCTATGTGATTCATCATAACACATTCCTTCCTGATGCTAATCTCATTTCTTCCCTGTGATTCTCCTCAATAATAGTGGTCATCTAAGTGCTGTTAATCCTTTTAGCAAGCACTAATAATTATGCATTAGTACAAATAACATTAAAGCCTTTTTTCAAATAATTACATATATAATGGATGTGTCTTTTGAAAGTTGTTTACCGCTAATTAACCAATGAATAATTGTTTTCTCTTCCTGAAACAGGGAAAGCTTATCTTGGAGTCACAGTTAAAAATGCTTTTTTTTTTTCCAGTTTTACAGATGTTGTTAGCAATTAAAACTGTTAAAACACTATTTAAAAGAAATTCTTGTATTAAAGAGCTTATACATTCCAGTTGTTGCCGTTTCTCAGCTACTGCATCTTTTAAAAATCATTTCCAGTTTGAAAGGGCACCGGTGGCCCAAACACAGCAGACCTCTTTCTAAATAGTTCAGACCCTTTAGTATCACAACACTGAGTGCTTGTTGCTATATGACTAGTTTAATTGTGGGCTGTAATAAAGGTCATAATTAATATCCCAACACAGACACTAACAAACAATTTTAAATTGCCAGCATAATCAAATGATGCAAACATCTATGAGCTACAAAAGTTCATTGCCGCAACTGACAATTTCTTAATTGTATTCAGTCATTCATGGAAATTTTATTAACATCGAACTGATGTATCCTGCCCTTACTCTGTCACAACACCAGGGATCTAATTTCATTATTTTCCACAAGATTTGCTTGACTACTGCCATGATTCTAATATTGCTTTAGTCCAGATGTTTATGTTATTTAAATTAGGAAGAAAAGGCTTTTGGGTAAACACAATTAAAGAAGTTTTTTTTCAGATTTAGTTTAACAAACTTCTTTTAATTAATGCATATAGCTGCGATGTTGAGGCTTTTTCACTGGTTTTATGTGCATTTCCTACTGTGTGCAACACACATTGAGTATACAGCTACAGCTAAATATAACCACCTTTTAATTTTTCACTTACATCTGAGTGCTCATTCAAGTGAAAAATATAAGCACACAACTGCATTTTTAACTTTAATCAATCTCATGTGTGTGCCTGTACATAACTTGCCTGCATACATACATACACGTGCATATCACAAATACACAGAAACACCTATATATAGGAAAAGACTCCAAAAAATTTGTCTGATATTTGGTCACCTTCAGAATCCCTTTTTTGCAAAATAACCCCATAGTAGTAGTGTATTTAATACCGCCCCCCCCAATATTCTCTAAATCTGAATGGTATTTTCAATGCATTGAGAAGCATTTAACAAACAGCAACAACAACAAAAACTCTGCTACTGGTGCGATTTATTTGCATGGGATGAGCTTCTAGAACTCATATGTCCATCTCATAGGAGATGAGTTCTAATAAATAAGATCTTTGTTCTCTTAGGCCAACATTTTCATTCTTTGGCTTCCTTATTTAAGTTATAATAACTCAAACTACTGAAAATGTTGTTTAATACTAGAAAGCTGATAAATTTATATCACATAGACATTATAGGTTAAAATGCCAGTCAATGTATAGCTAATGAATATTGTTTTACATCAACTCTTAGAATAATATTATTTATAAACATCAGATAAATTATTAAATTGACTTCCAATGAGTGCCATCTCCTATTTAACAGAGTATGCAGATGTTATAGAGTGCATCCTGAAAGTCTCAGCCTCTTCAGTATTTTTTTGAAACAAAGAACTAGTCTTAAGTTCAGGCATTCTGAAGAAACCACAGTGTTTTCATGCAAAAAGGAACCTCAGAGATACTTTGAAATCATCTGTGAGAATGCCAGTGACAAGAATCTCAAGCTTACCTTGTTTTAATATCTTATTTCAATTCTGATATCAGCACAATCAATTATACAACTTCAAGTGACTGATGAAACTCCCTCAAGTGTATCTGAGCAAAAACAATAAAATCTCCTCTAAGATCTAGGCTTGAAATGTCTCACTATTTCACAAGCACAGGGATATTTACAAACAACTTCAACGTCTGCTATCACTCTGAAATTATGCCTGCTTCCCTTTATCTGGAGGAGGTTAGAATTTTCTCAGTCCATAAAATCCTTTCCCCACCAGGAGTCTGGAAGAAGCAAAATATCACTTTATTGATGGGTTTCTCTTACTACTGTTATTTCCCTGTGACTGAATTGATTAAGACTGGCTATTTCTTGGACGTCTCATATTACCTGGAAAATCCTCATAGTAAGAAACACAGGTTGCATCAAATGTTTCTTTCATTTAAATAACTTCACAAGGAAATGGATCCTGGCCTCCTCCCCACCCCGTGGAGAATTCAGGTGACAGTGCAAGTTTACACTTGCTTAGGGGTTGTTCTCGGGTTTATTTATTTATTTGTTTATTATATGATTATTAATACTAGTCAAGCATCTGGCTATTCTCATTCCTACAAAATAATTCCAAAAAGAGAAAAGAAAAACTTGATTTCTCTAATTTTAAAAGGCTTCCATTAAAAAAAACAAAAACATAATATGAGTTTTTTGTGTGGTGCTTCTGTGTGTGTGCGTGCATGTGTGTGTACGTGTATATGTGTATAAGAGAGAAAGAGAGAAATCGAGGGAGAGGAATAGTTCATGACAAGCATAATTCATCTGGATTACTGAAAAAATTTGCCCAGAGTGGGTTCTATACCTTTAAATGTTAGTTTATTTCCCTCACTAGCTCTATTTTAGAGAGCTACGTTTGGCAAAGTTTCCAAGTATACCGTGTCAATTTTATAAAAACTAAAAATATTGTTGAAAAAATATTATCCCAAGAACATACGTAAAATTATAAATATTCAGCACATCAAGCTTTTGATATACTTTAGTGCACATGAACTGAGTAGCTGTCAAAATTACAACAGGCAACTCAAGTAATTATGCAGATTTATGCAAAACATTAACAAGAAGAATTAAATGCACAAATGAGGTGGCTACACTTGAATTGTTAAGATTATGAATAATTACCATGAATCTTTTTGCTCTTAATATAACTTGTTTTTGATAAACAAAGCCTTAATTATCAGAATACTTTTGAGAATTTTGGTGACCTTCATTAATCTTACAAAACAAGTCTCTTGTGTTCTGCATTGTAAAAGGCACATGCTCAGAATAAGTACACGAAACCTTGGGAAAAGCATATGTTCATGGCTACTCCAAACTGGTGAAGGGTACCTCTGGTTTCAGGTATACGGCGTGCTGCACACAGAGTCAAAATAACATTGAGCACTAGAAGGTACTTTCAGCTGGAAAAAAAAAAAAAAAGCCTTCAACCAAACTGTGAAGGGAGACAGGAGGAATAAGAGAAACTCGGAAAAAGTATTTCACTTCTGTAAAATATCTGGTTAATTTCAAAACAGAAGGACAATAGCAACATATTAATTCTTCCTTTCTAAGATGCAATGAGTTCAATAAATAATTTCTAAAATAACAGAGTACTGAAAACATTCAGTCATAACTTTCACATGTATCTTTCAGCCACCAGTATTCCTTAGGTGAATGCCTCTCCCGAAGACTATGGAAATCGTACCCGCCACCTTGATTACTAGACACAATTTTCTGAATGTGTTCCTCACTCAGCTCCACTGGTAATTTTTACCCTGCCCTCCTTCTCTCAGATAAGCAGTGGGACCTCTTCATGTCCCCTCAGTTAATTTCAGAATTAATTTGCAACGCTGTCATCAACACTGTAACAATTCACTGATCAACAGTTGCAATTCTTCATAACACTGTCAAACTCCCAGCTGCCACCGTGGCAAGCTGCATTGCCCCGGCTCCAGACACACTGCTTTGGGACTGGTGGTAGAAAAGGACTTTGGAAGCATTAAGGCTTTAAAGCTACCCACAATATCTCTTCCCTGGAGAGCAAGCTGTCAGATCAACGGTGTTTTTATCATTAAAAAAAAAAAAAAAAAAAAGGCCCACTCTCCAAGAGACTTGAATTTGTTTGGGTAAATGTCAAATAGCTTTGATGCATAAAAATTAACTTAAAGAGGTCACACCATGACAGGGTACAAGCTTGCACTTTAAGAACACTTGTATCTTTATATATCATTACATGACAAAATAGACCAGGCCAGGAAGGTCTAAATATCCCAGGGACAGTACAGATTGTGCAATGACTCAGAGGAACAGACAGTAAATACTGCTAAATTATGCCCAGACGAGTTAATAATTCTCAAGCATATTTCTGAAAACCATCCTGGCTAAAACACATTACCAGCACATTGCCAAGTCCCTGCCTGCTGTCCCAGAAACTTTTAAGATTTAAAGAGAGGAACTTATTTTAAAAGATATTTTCCCCCTAGGATTGTGTCCAAGTCAACAGAAAAGTAGCCGCCTGGGACAATCTGCTCTCATGTCTGTCCCTCATCTGCTCACATGTGTGACTGAGCTATTGGAGTCCCACTGGTGGCTTCACACTGCAGAAACGCAGAGGGGTTGACCAGCAAAAGAAAGGGAAGGAAGCCCCTTTTCAAACTCAGAACAAAGAGACTTTGGTTTTCAAAAGTGGGAGAAATGTATCTAAAAACTTGGCCTAGATCAATCAAGTAATAACAAGATTGTTTCTTCATTCGCGAAACCAAAAAAGGAAGAGCTGGATTTGCCATCTAAGGTAAGAAAGATTTTTCTTTCTGTTCACCCATAACTCATTGGCAGTCTTTCTCATTAGCTCTCACTACTTGCAGCAGACAGTATTCGGTGATACCCTTTCCCTTCCTGATACCTCCACCCCCATCTCTCTCACACACACACACACGCACACGCACACACACAGGACTTTCTGATTTGGGCTGGATGCTTACCAGTCTCAACGAGGTGAAAATACAGGCAGAACTCAGTAGTATCATGGCCACTATTTCTACTCATTACCTATGATGGGTAATGAATGTCTCTTCCTCAAACGGTGCTGAATGACACAGAATCAGTAGAGCCCATATATCTAGACTCTTACTTGGGAAATCCACACACGTGCTCAAATGGCTATTCCTCTGGATGCTTGAGACCAAAATCTCATCTTAGTTCTCTTTTCCATCTGTGATACAAAAATATACAACCTGCTATCCAGTGGAATGCCACATTTTTTTTGGTTTTCAACATTATAACTCAATAGCCAAAGATAGAGCAATCTCCTGAACTTTACGGTACATAACTCCAACAGT
This sequence comes from Phocoena sinus, assembly GCF_008692025.1. Classification (NCBI taxonomy): domain Eukaryota; kingdom Metazoa; phylum Chordata; class Mammalia; order Artiodactyla; family Phocoenidae; genus Phocoena; species Phocoena sinus. The sequence continues at coordinate 49,465,035 of NC_045775.1, read as the reverse complement.
CTGGAGAAAAACTCTTAACTGTAGCACCTCAAAATTTCCATTTTCTTAAAGAGAGAAACATAAAGGGACATAGAAAAACCTGCTATTGATGGACTACAGCCACTGAAAAAGGGGACTAGGAAATTGTCAGCTATCCCACATGTACAAGTAGCTCACAAACTACACTATCCCTCTTAGTTTATGGATTTTTCCTTCTCTTTTGTTGGTGACACTCTGCCTAGACGTATCCTGAAGAATAAGTCAGCCCAAAGAGTGAGAGGGATTTTTCAGTTTCCTATTACCATGTGAAATTTCAACTGGACTCTGTTAAAAAATGAATACACAGTAGATGCCCAAGATAAGTCACTGGAAATGATATCTGATCACAGTGCCTGAATGTGAGGGATGTTTCCAAGAACAATCCACTCATCCATTCACCTCAAAAATTATGCATTGAGTACCTGCTTCACAATTACATGTCACTCTCAGAACCCCACATTTACCTGGTACGTTGATTGCTGTTGTTTGATGGTATTCCTGGCCTATCACGAAGATATTTGGCAAGAGACATGCAGGGCCATTTGGTCTTGACCTCAGATTCACAAAGGGCTTCAAATTTAGACCAACAAACAGAGAAAAACACTAGCAGTACTGAAAGATGATGTTCATCATACAACCTTAAGCCACGGTCTCATTATTGGGACAACAAAGATAGTGTTCATCATATTCTTTATTCCTTCCAGAAACTCAGAAAATTCACTTCTCGGCTTGCTTGCAATGAAGCAAGCCACATGACTAGATCTAAAGGAAGACAAGTAAACTAAAGTTTTGTGTGTCACTTCTGGGTTCTCCAGCATCGCTGTCCCTGCCTCGTGGAAGGAGGCGGCGTGTCCCTGACAGTGCAGTAATGGCAAAGTGAAGCATTAGTCCCCCTAGGCTGCTGAATCACTGGGTATCCCTGGAGAATCTAGATCTGCAGTGGACTTTGTATAAGAAAACAACAACAACACTTTGATTGTATGAAACTACTGAAATTTGAGGGCTGTTTGTTGCTGCAGCACACCTTAGCTGTTCCTAATACACCGACCTGAGTACTTAGTGTTTTAAATAAATTGTGATTTGCATACTAACATAGCATTGTGGGGTTATTAAGGGTGTTTGGTGGGTGTGTGCTGGCTGAAAGGTTAACAGTTACTTACAAACATTTAAAATGTACATTTTCAAATGTAACATTTGAAAAGTTACAATTTGGGGGCACTGTTTCGGTATGTCTTTTGTTTGGATAATTTCTTCTCAGCATAAGAATCTTGAGTTTTCCTCCACCCCTGAAAAGTTATGCTTTTGACTGAATGACCTGCAAACATAAGAAAAAGATGCACTAGGAAAACAATGGCTAAGTCACTGCTGGCTGTCACAGATCGCAGTGCCTAGCCTCAGCTATGAATAAAGCTTGTCAATCTCTTTGGCTTCACAGGCGTAACTCATATGCTGGGGACAAGAGTTGCGTATCTGTCCCATTAGAACCACTGTGGTCAAAGATTCAAAGAACGTACAGAAAATAATATTCCTAACCAGGTTCCAACTCTTCAGGTACAGAACAAAAGAGAATGGCTGTCAATTCCATGAACCAGACTATAAAAATATGTTGTAATTCACTAGGTCAGTTTTTAGCGCTTAAGCCAGAGTAGAAATCCAGCTCAGATTTCACAGGACACCTTTTGAACCCAGAAGTAAACCAGGTAAACTTCACGGTAGGATGATGTGCCAGAGAGGATGAGCTGCCCACTTAATATCCACTCTCCCCTCCTTTTACTGTAATAATCTTGCATCTATTTAGGGAGGCAATGGGCTTAGCTAAAAGATTCTATTTCCTAGGCCCCTTTGCATCTAGATGTGATTATGTGAATGAGAAGTTACCGAAGAAGGCTCTTAAATGAGTTGACCGAAAGCTAGGAGACCCTTCTTTTCTTCTCCCTTTCTTCCTTCCTGCCTGGCTATGACAGCTGGAGATTCAGTTGCCATCATTCTTCTGACTGGTGCTAAAGATGATGGAACATAAACATAAAAGGAACTCGGGCTCCTACTGCCCCTGGGAAGTCTGTATGCCCACCCCGATCTGCCCTCCTACAAGCTTCCTTCACAGGAGAGGAAAACCTCTAACTTATTAGGCCATAGACGTTCCTATCTCCATTGCTATCAGCAGAGCGCAATTCCGAACTGATAGAGCAGTGGCGCAGGGCAGACCCAAGGGACAGGGCTGTGAGAGTTTGCAGCTGAGATAAACGCCTAAGGCTGTCAAGTTCCCAGGAGCCTCTTCCAGAGGAGTTTCTGACCAAATCTCTTCTCTGAGCCTGGGCTTGAAACTTCGGGAGACAATATGACATTAGTGGTTAAGAGTATGGTCTTTGGAGTGTGACCATCCCTGGGTTGAGTCTCAGCTTTGCTACAACTGTCTATGGTCTTGGCAAGTCATAGAACAACTCTGAGCTGCAGTTTGCTCATGTAAAAATTGAGAATAATAAAAGGTCTTCTTTTATCCATTTGCTCTAAGAAGTAATGAAATAATATGAGAAATGGGATGAGTACATTGCCTGGCACACAATGAGTCTCAAAGGACTCTCAATTAACTCCTTCCTCTGATAGAATTCCAATTACTCAATTAGCCTCTCAGGTTTATTTTCAGTTCCTTCAGTGTCATGGATGTGTGGGGTGTTATAACCCAATGTCAAGCTCAACATACACGTCTTAGAGGCATTTGACGTCCATCTGGGCTCCTTGCCCACCTGGACCAGGAAGCAAGGCACAGGCCCAGGTTAGGCCTTCATATTAAGGTTAACTATAAGGTCTAGTGACTGAAATGGAAAGAGATATGCTTATCTTGGTTAAAAAGAGTAAATTTTTACTTGAGAATTCAGATTCTGAATGTTCACAGAATGGATTACTCAAGAATCAAAAATAACTATCCTTATCTCCATCATTAAAGAAATAGAAATATTACATAGAAACATAAATATATCAGAATATAAATATCACTATAAGAAAGCTTCTATGTTTCTAAATGGCATTCTATAGGATTTAGTAAAAGTAAGTACAATGCAACTTTTCTAAAAATTTGAAATTACATCAAAACAAAAAGTTACAAGGAGGAAAAAAGTAAGTAAAAGGCTCAGCCCTCCTCATCTCCTACACATGATTCATTCAAGAACTACCTCAACTCTTGCTTCCGTGACAAAGCTATCAATCCAAAGCTCTCTCTGTATTTCTGGATTCTCACAGTCCTGGGTCATACCACCCTAACATGGCACATGGTCAGTGTACAATAAATACATTTTGAAAGAGTGGACATGTAAATGCAATGGCCACCTAACTAGCCTTCCCACTTCCTACCTATCCTTTATTCCACCTCTAGGATGATCACACTGCCCTCCAATTTAAACTCTATCAGGATTTCTTCTTTGTCCATTGCAGTGGACTTCATTTTTTTTTTAACACTCCAGAACAATTCTTTCAAGAAAAGCTGACTCAAAAGTTCAGTAGATAAAGCAAATAAAGGAGGAGCTGTCCCTGTGGAGGTGGGGGTGAGAAGCCCAGAGCACTGCAGACCAGCTCTTTTGTGTTCCACAGTCCCCATCCCACTGTCCCTAAGAGGTTCCAGAGAGCACAATCTGCCCACCATTGGTTTAAACATTCATTTTTAAATCCCTGATTTTCATCACTCACCTCCACCCCTAGCCCCCAAATATGCAAAGCAAACACTCAGCCATGTAGAATCACCCACAGTTTTCTTTGCTTATACACTTTGCTTGTTTTGTTCCCTTTATGAAGAGCTCTGTTCTCCCTCTTGCTGCTTGGTAAAAGCCGATCCATGAGTGAAACCCCTGCCCTTCTGTGAAGTGTTCTCTGAGGGGTGTAAGTCACATTGGTCTCCTTTTCCTTTGGATTCTCATAGTGCCTGGTGTGTACATATTTCTTAGCTTTCTCTGTACCATCTTATAATCATATGCATTCCCCACTCCCATCACTCCCACTGGACACTATTTCTCAAGGACAAGCCCTGTATCTTATCAATCTTTGCGTTCCAGGTGCCTGTTGAAGAATCTGGAATATAGTAGATGCTCAATAAGTCACTGCTAAATGAATGGCTAAACAAAGTGATACATTATCACACTGATTATTTCATATTATTTGTTATTTGTTTTGTTACTCTACTTTTTCTTCATAGGCATATAATAAATCATTTGAAGACAGGGACCAAGTCTTATATTTCTTACTTTTACTTTAACAAAATACTAAGGACATGCATACACTAATAAAATATTTTCTAATTGAAATAAATCACATTTAAAAGAGTTGGCACGGTATCAACAAATACATGTAGGGCATTCAGCACATGGTAAGTTGTACTAACATCAAACAAACATGCAATGGAAATAAAACATTTGCTTTCTACCCCAGAGACAAGACAAATATATTTTTGGTAGCAAGAAATCAATTTTGAAAATAAATGTGGCATTTAAATGTCAGAAAAATTTAAAAACTTAAGAGTTTGGGAACATTAGATGCTTTTAAAGCTGGGGACTTCCCTGGCAAGCCAGTGGTTAAGACTTCGCCTTCCAATGCAGGGGGTGCAGGTTCGACCCCTGGTAGGGGAGCTGAGATCCCACAGGCCTCGTGGCCAAAAAAAAACAGAACGTAAAACAGAAGCATTATTGTAACAGATTCAACATAGACTTTAAAACTGGTCCACATCAAAAAATTAAAATAAAATAAAATAAAGTGACCATGCTATTTCAGAGTTCAAGAAGCCAAAATAAGACAGAACTAAGCATAGTCATATTGGTACCATAGACTTTAGAAAAGGTGATTTCAAAGTGTTACATGGAAAAATAAGCAAGATCTCAGGCCAGAGACTCACAAAAGCAAAAGCTTCTCAAGACAATAGGGATAATTTCATAAAGGAAATTCTGACAGTATGGATGGGAAAGGTGTCCAAACAGGTCACGTGGCAGCTCAGGGAGCAATCTGACAAGTGCAGATTCTGTAAAGGTTCATACAGTAGATTAAAGGAGGGTAAATCACCACTGGTGAAGAGAGTGCCTTCCAGGGAGGAACAGTATCATTTGAATAGGAAGCCTAAAGAGTGTGGAGACTTGTGAGAAACTCTAATAACAACAGAAAGTCTTTTAAAGCTATATCTAGAGCAAGAGGAAGATGAAAATTGTTAGACGTCTACTTGGGACAGAAGGTATAAAATAATTGATGACAGAGAAGAAGTAAAGCCATTCAACTCTTTTTTGCTTTCTATGTCAAAGAGAATAAGTTTTTTTTAATATATAAAAGGGTAAACACACTGAAGTGGACATGTGACGTTCAGGGTAGGTGGAAAACTGGGTGACAGAAGAGTTCGTATATATACGAACTGAGGTTGTCAATAACTTTCTGGCTCATTGGAGTAACCTTGCTCAGGACACAGAGAGAACTCACAATTCATATCTTGGCCACCCCTTAGGAAAGTGCTGATGGATCTGAAGAGGGAAACTATCTTCAACATGAAGGAAGTTCTACAGTAATGGACCATAATAGAACTCTTCCCTTTGCTTTGCCCAGCATCTATGATTTGATTCAACATGTAGATACTACGTTTATTGAATACCCGGAAGCTTCAAAGCTGAGAAAACTAATACATCAGAGACAGCAATGGAGGTCTAGGAAATATCCCAGCATATTGTAATTAAGGATTGAATCAAGTAAGATTCAACTTAATAGGGAGTGAAATCTTCCACTGGATAAAAAGAGAATTATTACAAAAAGTAAAAGATTTGGAAAATGCGGCCTAGAAGTGGTAGCTTGACTGAAAAGCATTTAAGAGTCCTAGATAGCTGTAAGCTCCATGCGCATCAAAAATCATGATTCAGCTGCCAAAAATGTTAATTCAGTCTTAAGCAGCATGAATAGCAGCAAAATTCCAATAATAAAGATAATGGTCCCACTCCACTATTAAACGTATGACCTACAATATTTTGCTCATTTCTGAGAGCTATATTTAGGATGATACATCACTCAATGAAATACATTCAAAAAAGAGCTATCAAGTAGTGTGGAAACTCAAAAATCATATGTTCTGTGTAATGACTGAAGGAACTGACGGCCCTTTATCTGCAGAAGGGACATTTAGAGAGGGAGATTAACACACTGTCTTCAAGCATTCGCAAAGCTCTCACATTAAACTTGTATTGAACATTTCCTATGTAGATCTAGGTTCCATAAGTAAACTTTAGAGGGAAGCCATCTTTGACCTGGTAGAGCAGTTCCCAAACTTGTTGATTTCAGAACCCATTGACACTCAAAAAATGTTGAGGTCTCCTATGAGCTTTTACGTGGGCTCTATTTATTGATAATTATATTTAAAATTAAAAATGAGAAATTGAAAAAATGTATTAATTCATTTTTAAAATTAATAAACCAATTACATGTAAACATAAATAGTATTTTGAATGAAAAATAACTGTTTTCTAAGACAAAAATAACTTAATAGGAAAAGTGGCATTGTTTTTCATCTTTTCCAAATCTTTTTAATGTCTGGTTCAATAGAAGACAGTCAGGTTTCCTATCTGCTTCTGCATTCAGTCTATTATGATGTCACATGTCACTGAAAAATTCCACTGTGGGAGGATGAGAATTAAAAACACAAATAATGTCTCCGTATTATTATGAAAACAGTTTTTGATCCTGAGGGCCAAAAGGCTTTTTGGAACTCCCAGAATCCCCAGATGACACTTGGAGAACTGCTGGCCCAGTACAAGAAGAAATGATTAATAATTAGAATTATAAAAAATTGAGGTGGATTACCTCATGAAACAACAAGTTCTAAGTTTCTGGAACTACTGAAGGAAAGGCTAAATTACCATTTATCAAGAATGTTATGTTTGAGGAAGAAGTATATGCTAAACCATCGTCCCTTCCAAATCAGTGTCATAATTCTATTGCAGTGTTAGAAACCACTTTTCCACAGAAATCTGTTTCTAAAGGTAATATCATTTTAAAAATACCCCTGCCTATTAAGCAGGTATATGTATAGCCTTAGAGTTGCAGGGAATAGAGAGATCTGGGGTTCCGTTTCTCACTCATGGCAGAATTCCCTACGTGACATTTCTGAGAGAATCACAGTCATCTAACATCAGAGGCTTTAACTCTTTGGTGATAAATGTTTATTTCAGGAAACTCACCTACTTTCATTCTCTAAATATTATAAATTCTTTAGTTTCCCTGGAAATCTCCGTCTTCTACCATTTAGAAGGGCTGCCCACTAGAACAATCTAGAATAATACTTCTCCCTTTTCTACATGACAGGCCTTCAGATATTTAGAGACAGTGATTAAAATCACAGATTAGATGCCTTTTTTAATAAACAGATTACTTTGTGAGATAAATATGATTTTGTTGATATTTAAACTGTAATCTGATAACAGTGAGTGAAAAGCTATTCCCAAAAAAGCATTTTTAATGAAAAAATGACACATGCTCAGGAAGATACTGAAAATTTCTCTCTACAAAAGTGTTTTTTTTTTTTAATAGTTCCTTTAAAATACTATGCTGTGTTTCAAAGGAACTCTATAAATCACTCAGGTCTCCCCTTTACATGAACGATTAATTTACTAGTCTGAAGTTGACTTGTAGAAGGTACTTTTTAAACTATATCAAAATGGAGTTTTCAGGCTGATTTATAGCAGATTAATCAAGATAGAATACAAAGTGATTTTGTGTTTTGTGAAGTTACATTATATGAAATCTGATTCAAGTTGCTGAACTGACTATTAATGAAAGAAATGTTTTATATATCATAACCTGGAGTCAAAATTTGTTTATGTTTGAGCTGACCCATCAGTCACAGATGAACTTCTCCACCCACTTCCCACCCTAATAACAACAGAACATACTGATCAACAGCAGCATAGGTGCTCAGAAAATATGCATTCTAGCAGAGCTACGCTAATCAGCATTCACTTTCACGGATAGTCAATCCACACACAAAACCTAGGGCTCTGAAAAATAATGTGTGTGTATATATATATATATATATATGTATGTATAACTGAATGTATAACTGAATCACTTTGCTGTACAGCAGAAATTAACACAGCATTGTAAATCAACTATACTTCAATAAAATAAATTTAAAAAAAAAACAACAAACAAAACCTAGGGTTCTGCGTCCACTCTCAAAAATGCATAAAGAAGGGGAGAGTGATTAGTCCCTGTGGTTGCCGGGACCACATCTCAATTACTAGCTGCTCTCTAGTATGCAAATTTCCATCCTCTTGTTTTATCTAACAAATTTCTCATGTTTTTCTAGGTCTAGGTATAGAAACTAAATTTAGGGCCCCACTTGTGGGCCTTTTAATAACAATATAGAACAAACCTAGTCTTTCAAGATAGGAAATATCTACTATTTTCCAAACTTGAAGAGGTGCTTGTGTTATCTGAAGTTCTGAATATGAAGAAGTACATATCAGGAAGGAGATTGATCCCCCTCCCTTTTTTTTTCTGTCAGCACAAAGGACAGAGTGAAATAACTACAGACTGTTACTTTGTCTAAACTTAGAACACTCTCCACTTGAGAACTAAGTGAATTCATCTCTTCCAATCATTGCTGTAAATAATATCTACTTTCCTGCCCATAAACCACTAACATCCTTTTGTTTTCTGTAAGGTAGGTCCTTAATCCTCCCATTGTCAACTTTTCCACTTATCATAAAAGCCTCTCCCGACTTCCTTTTTTTTTTTAACTCAGGTAAAATTTACATATGGTTAACTGCACAGATCTTAAGAGTACAATTTGATTTGTTTTGATAAATGTACACATCCGCATAAACACTACTCCAACTGAAATACAGATCATTTCCATCACCCAGGAATGTTCTTTCATGTCTCCTTTCAAGCCTTTCAATCGTTCCCCTATAGTTTTGTCTGTTCTTCAACTTCATGTAACAGAACATATGTTATCATGTAAGGCTCCTTTCACTCAACACAATGTTTTCGAGTTTCATCTATGTTGTTGAATCCATGACTTTATATTGCTGGCTAGTATTTCACTGTATGAATATATCACAATTACCTATCCTCCTATTTGTGGGCATTTGGACTGCTTCAGTTTGGGGCTATTGTGAATAAAGTGGCTATAAACTTTCCTATACAAGTCTTATCTTGTAGATGTAACTTTCCGTTTCTCTTGGGTAAAATATCTAGGAGTAGTATTGCTGGGTCATAGGGCAGGTCTAAGTTTACCTTCACAAGAAACTCCAGTTTGGAGGAGAGTTTCAGTTGCTCCACATTTGATTTGGTGTTAGGATCCATCCTCCTTTTTTTTGTTTGTTTTGCTTTGTTTCAATTAAATCAAGTTTCTTACATTAAGTCACTCTTACATTTTTTAATCATCAGTGCTCATCTAAAAAAAAAAGTTTTGACATTCCTACCAGTTTTCCAAAGTGTGTTTTAAAGTTTCCACCAGAAATACATGAGTTTTACCTACAAATAGTAGTATCAACCCTTTCCAAACACCCAACCCCACACACGTGCTTTTTTAAAGGCTAGTTTTCAATTAGATCAAGTTTCTTGCAGTATGTCGCTTAAAATGTTTAATCAGCTTTTATTACCTAAAGAGATGTCAAATAAAATAATCCCAAAGGGGAATAAATTATGATTCATGCGATGGATAGAATTTTAAAACTGGGTCTTTGATATAATCTTCCCAAAGCCTAAATTTTAAGGAACAGCGACCTGAAATACAAAAGTTTAAAGAACTTTCCAAAGGAGATGCACCTAATAGAGGCAAAATGAAAACCTTCTCCTCACCCTATCTGACAACCTTACGACAATTCAACATTGACCTTTATTTTTGGTTCAGGTAAAGGCTGACATTCTACTTTAAGGGGCAATTTAAGTCCAAATTATCTTTGTATGGCTTTCCTCTCTGAAAGCTAATATCAAATGCTTATTATAACTCTTTACTTTCATGCTATTAACAACGTCTTGTATTTATTTAATAGGATTTTCAGAAAATATTATGATGTTTTCTGAGATAGTAGTATATCCTTGGTCAACCTTATAGGTCGGGAAGGATCATTTTCCCATATTTTTAAAAAGGGCAAATAAAACATGAAGAATTAAGTAATGTCCAAAATGGGGCAAAACTCAGGATTCCTAACTCAGAAGCTTACCACCAAAGCAGACCATTCTTTTTGCACAGGATTAACTAAATGTTACACGTTCACTATTTTTTATGTGTATTGCTGTGCTGGGTTTTTGAAAATGTAAAATTGACCCAACTTTTTACCATGGCACATTTATTCCTGGAGAGCTCTCACATGGAATGGTTATTAGTGTGAAGGAGACATGGCACAAATTGCTTTTTAATCACATTGCCCTGTATGCCCAGGCAGGCAGAGCATGGCTGCCCTGAGCGCTCCCCTCTCTGGATGAACTCACCTCGGGCTTTTTTGTGTGCTTTTTTTTTTTTCTGTGGTGGTGTTAACCAAGCAGGCAAAAGGATGGATTTTTCATAGATTCGTGTCAAAATCAATCACTTTAAAAAGTTGGAAAATCAGTTTTTCAAATCGCTTGTAACATAAAGAACACTCGATGTGCTATAGATCAAAAAGTTTAATACATTTCAGATGTATTGGATCTACAGGAAAATGGAAGAAATAAGGAAAGTTAACATTTTCTAATAGTAAATACTGAAGAGCCTTTTGGAGTGAGTAAGCAGGATTTATTTTTATGTTATACAACACTGGGTGGTTTGAAAACCCCGTTTATTGCATTATATCATTTTTCTAATACTGTCTTTTCACATGCATTTTCCTCTAACATCAAACATTTTTTAATACACTATTTGGGACAGTTTTTATAAACAATTACGTTTACCTTAGAAAAACATCAATGTCTTTTATCTCAGGTATTCGAGGCACTTTGTAAAACTTCTATCAACAGAAGCTAAAAATCTATCGTTTGGTTTAGCTAATATTTGAGTTTGCAGGAGTAAAATCATCAGCCGACAGCAGCTGTGCGCTGTGTGTTAAATCTAGAGCAGGCATTAGTCTATCAGATATGCAAATATTTATATCCTCATTGGCTAAGTAAACTGTTCCACTCTGCAGAAATGATAGGCTTGTTCTGGAATACTATAAGTGACTCGCTTTCCTAATAATGCCATTTCTTTTGCTGAAATTCACCCTTCTACTTTTAATTCACCTAAAATTTCCAACACAAATACTAGCAGAAATCCTTATATACCTCTGGAAAAAGAAGTCAGATCAGTAGATATCAAAGAATTGGGTAGACCAGATACAGAAAAAAAAAATTGCAATTTTGACCTGCAGTTTTCAAATATACAAAAGAAGGAAATCTTAGAAAAACACGATATTCATTTAAAAACTTTTTAAAAAGCAAATATATTAGGGTGTGAGTGTTAATGAATAAGGATTCAAATCTTTGCTTTTCAAAATGTGCCATACTAAATTTAAATAGTCACTTTTTTTGGAAAATCAGGGCTTCTTTTTCTAATTTCATGTAATTACAAATAAGCTCATGGTAAATATGCAAATACATATATCTTTGTGTGCACGTCTGATTTTGTTTCTGTGGGATGGAGTCCCAAAAGTGTAATTGTGAATCAAATGATATCAATAGTTTAAAAAATCTTGATGCTCATCGATAGTTGTTCAATCTCTATGAACCCCAATTTCTTATATTGCAAAATGGGATAAATAAGACATACCCGGCAAGATCAATAGGAGGACTAGAGACAAAAGATCTCAAAAATGACTATGAACTGTAATGATTTTTTCCAAAAGTATGGATTTATTCCTAACAAAAATAATCATCGATTTCCTAGATGAATTTTATTTTTTCAGTTTTACATATGATTATCATCCTCTCAAAGATAAAAATCATCTATGATTTTGACACTGTGCTAAGGGTGGAAATATTTATAACCACCAATAGTGTCAGGATCTTTACACATATTTTCTCCTGTATCTCCACCTGTAATGGATCTTATAACTTTGTGAAGGCTGGTATTAATATCACAGTTTACAGACAAAGAAATCAGACTTCAAAGAGGTGGCGTATCCACCCGAGGTCTCCCAGCTATAAGGCAGCTCTGCCCCACTCCAAGCCTGTGTTTCTCCCTGGGCTATGACATTAGTCACACACTGTGTAATGGGAAGGAAAGATTGTTCGAATAGGTCATAATAAAAGGCTTCATCATGAAGATGACATTTGAATTATGTCAAGCCAAGAAGAAGAAGAAAATTCAAAGAACAAACAGCAAGAACCAAAACCTTATGGTGGAAAATTATGTTGGTTCACTGAACAGCTGCCTTGTGCCAGCCACTGTCCCAGAAGACAGGAAAATGTACTTAAAAAGTCACTATTAGCAAGAGGTTCACAAGCAGGTAAGACAGACAAGGAGGCAAAATTATTGAACCGATATGATAACTCTTGTGTTAGAGCCATGCCCAGGATGGCGTAAAGCTCGGAGGACAGATACCTAACCCAGTTCAAGAGAAAATAGGCCACCTAGGTTAAGCCTGGAAGAATAAGAAAACTATAAGCTAAACCGAGAAGGATGCAAGTGAGAGCATTCCATGCAGAGGAAGCGGCATGTGCAAAGTTATGAAGGCTAAAGAGACCATGACCCATCGTGCAAGGTGCTGGAGGTTCGGAATTCTTGGAGCACAGATGGGTTTAAGGAGAGAGCATGAAATGATGTTGGTGTGCTGGCAGAGCCAGATCACAATGGTCCTTTTGTGCTATGGTAGGGGCTTGAACTTCATACTGAAAATGACTTGTTCTACATATATTATTGAACACTTTTGTTATGATTCCTACTACAGCAATGGTGACAATAATGGCAACTAAGTCCTAACATTTATGCTTCATATGAATAATCTAATTTAATCCTAAAAACATTATGAGCTGAATACCATTGTTTTTATGTGTCAATCGTTGTATTAGTCCCTTTGGATAGAAAAGTTAACAAAAATGTCATGAATTTAAATAGAGAAGAGCACATACAGATTTGCATTTTCAAGGATCGTTTTAGCAGGGATTTGGAGGATGGCATTGAAAAGTCTATTTGGTAAGATGAAACTGGTTATGGGGACTTCCCTGGTGGCACAGTGGTTAAAAATCCACCTGCCAATGCAGGGGACACGGGTTCAAGCGCTGTTCTTGGAAGATCCCACATGCCGCGGAGCAGCTAAGTGCGTGCGCTACAACTACTGAGCCTGAGCTCTAGAGCCCGCGAGCCACAACTACTAAGCCCACACGCCACAACTACCGAAGCCCGCGCAGCCTGTGCTCCGCAACTAGAGAAGCCACCACAATGAGAAGCCTGAGCACCGCAACGAAGAGTAGCCCCCTGCTCGTGGCAACTAGAGAAAGCCCGCACGCAGCAACAGAGACCCAAGACAGCCGTAAATACATAAATAAAGTAAATACATTTATTTAAAAAAAGAAACTGGTTATGAAATATCTACCATATCCAGGCAAGACATAATGAAGGCTGGTTTTAAGGAGGAAGTGGTAGGTCTTGAGACGAGGAAATAGATTTGAGAGCTATTTAAAAGCAGGCCATGGTTACCAATTATATATGGAGGATCACGTAATGGGAGGAACCTGGAATATCAAGCAGGTTCTGGCTTTAGCTTCTGGGTAGAGGTAATCCTGTTCTCCGAAATAGACAAATTTTATGCAGGAAGGTAATATCTTTACACTAGAAATGCAGGTTTCGGAGTCACAGTTTAGAGGCAGCATGTCCACAGTCATGTGCATGTATGAAGTCATGAATGTAGGAAGAGCAAGAAGACGGATGATAACAAACTCTGTTGTTTAAGGAGCCATTTATCAATTATTGGGAGTGCTGGTATGTGTACGGCTAGAGCTCTAAAGCTGAAGGGCAACAATGCATGTTTGAATTTATACACATATACGTGAAAGTTGAACCTGTAAGTGGAAATGAACTTTCTAAAAGAAAGATTATGAATAGAGAGGTGGGTTGAAGATGGAATTAAGGAAAGTATCTACATATGCTGTATGTATAGATGAAGACCATTTTAATGAAGAAATAATAAAGAGTCTTCCAAATATAAAAAAAGATAAAAAGAACAGAACGTGGCTTTTTGTTGATCTAATTATACTCTCAGACTTAGATGTCCTTCAAGTCACATCACCCAAAAGCAAGAGAGTCAACTATAGCCAAGTGCCATAACCTTGACCTTGGAAAAGAGTAAAGATAATTGATGGGTGTGAAGAATCAAACTCCTGGTCTTCTAACCAAAAATCACTAACCAACTATAGACTCCCTTTCTAGACTCACCTCAAATCTCTAGTCTAAATATTCATTTCTTTTGATTCCTTTTGATATGCAAAGCAACTAGTTAAAGATTTTAATTGACATTTTCAAGAACAAGTCATTGAATCTCACTTGACGTTTTCAAATTGAACTGATATGTTAAAAATTAATACTGTGGAAACCAGAAAAGCAGTTTTACATGTGACAGGGAAAAAAGACAGTCTCAGCTTTACTTAGACTGATAAAAAAAAAAAACTTTTTCTATCATAAGTTTCTCCTTTTTTTTTTTTTTTTTGTGGTACGCGGGCCTCTCACTGTTGTGGCCTTTCCCGTTGCGGAGCACAGGCTCCGGACGCGCAGGCTCAGCGGCTCATGGCTCACAGGCCCAGCCGCTCCCATGGCATGTGGGATCTTCCCGGACCGGGGCACGAACCCATGTCCCCTGCATCGGCAGGCGGACTCTCAACCAGTGCGCCACCAGGGAAGCCCAGTTTCTCCTTTTTAAGGAGAGATAATGGGTTAGAGACCATTTCCACAATTGCTTCTAATGCTGTTACTGCCTAAGAAATACCAAGGCACTTCTGTTTGCTCTGTTAGCCATGCTTCCTTAATACACTAATCTATTAAGGGAAAATGTTTAGGGTTCTTCAACTCATAAAGAAATAAACTTCTAACTTGTTGAAGGCGAAACCAAATATATATATATATATATATAAAACAATACTTACAATGCTATAGAAACCATCTTTTTTTTCTCCTTTAGAGCAGAAGTACTGTATGGAGATAGTAATCAGCTGTAATTATTGCTTTTGAAAACTCAAGCTTTAAAACCCACAAAATACTTTAAAAATAAATGCAGGAAGCTTCATAAAATACATTTTCTCAATTCAACAAAGAAAAAAGATCAAACCAGTTAGGACACTCAAGTGTTATTTGCAGCAATCATGATAAGTCAATTTTGGCTTAAACCATGATTGTTAGAAACACTCACAAAACATATTATTTACCAGATGGCAATCTTACTCAAGCAAACACATAAAACTTCTGTTTCATTATTATCAAATAAGGATGAACTTGCCAGTGGGATAACCTCCAGTAGTTAAACAAACACATCTCCACGAAATGAATGCCATCGTTTCCATCATTGGATAAGTATATGGAGTAAAGGAACTATCCTAATATTTAGCAGCACTAGCTTATATTCAAGAAACAAAGCTTACAACAGAATACACACATGCAAAATGGCATATTCTTATCTGCACTAGGACTTGTGCTTTCACTTTCTTAGTTAAAAAGTGATTGCACTTTACGGGCTTCCCTGGTGGCGCAGCGGTTGGGAGTCCGCCCGCCGATGCGGGGGACGCGGGTTCGTGCCCCGGTCTGGGAAGATCTCACATGCTGCGGAGCGGCTAGGCCCGTGAGCCATGGCCGCCGAGCCTGCGTATCCGGAGCCTGTGCTCCGCAACAGGAGAGGCCACAGCAGTGAGAGGCCCTCGTACAGCAAAAAAAAAAAAAAAAAAAAAAAAAATGTTTCTGTATTTTAATGTTGAAAGAAGGAACAGTATGAAATTATAACCTAAGTTAAAACACCTGTATTAAATAAGTATTGGTTGATATTATGAAATGTATAAAGTAATCCTAAGACTTTCTTGTTAGTGCCCCTTCTATCAAATACAATATAAGAATCTATCAGGATCTATCAGCCACAGAATGTACACTGTGAGAGTTGTATTTTATGTTATGATATCACAGACTAATGGCAGGATTCGAAAAGTCTATTTGTGATGAACACCAGATTACCACATCAGTATATGTGTGTGTATGTTAGTCTGTTTGGAAAGTGACCCTTTTTTGTAACTGGAAATGTTTTTTAAGAAGATCATAGAAATTTAAAAATAATTTCAAATTTAGTTTAGTTTTTTTTTTAACTGCATTTCAACAATTAAAATAGAATGAGGATAGAGAGCTTCTTTAAGAGCTTATTTATTTGTTTCCTGGCCATAGAAATACTCTCAAACGAACTGTCACTCAGAAGCTCCATTGTAAAATGAGGCAAACACTCCACAAACTTGTATAAGTATGATGAGGACTCCAAGGTATTACAGCACAGGGAGCCATGGAATTAATCAGAAACTGAGACCATGGACAGAAATATCAGGCCTCTGTGAGAAACAGAAAAGACAGGTCTTTATCTCCTCACCTTCTCAGGTCCTCCAAGGCCAGAACTCAGGCACTATGGAATTAAATAGTATAGAGCATTTATGCTCAGTAAGACAAGAGAAAGTCCAGATTGCCTCTCTCTAGGCTACCTCACTCACTGCAATGCCTTGTGCTGAAAATTCCTGGGTTCTGCTTTCCCCCTGAATTATTCTCTGCGACAGAAGTTGGTCAATTGTCAGCTTTCTGAATGAAACACGGTTCTTCCACGTGAAAACAACAGAAGTAAAAGAAACAAATTCTGGTCTTTGACAAGTTAAATGGGTATATTAAGTTAGAAAAGAATCCTGAAGACTTTCCTCATCTCCAAATGGTTCTCTAAAACTAATAGTTAAGGGCAGGGACTTCCCCCTGGATGACGCCAAGACGAAAGACACTATCTCCACAGAAGAGGAGGCAGACACTTCACCTGGCAGAACATTCCGCCTCTGAAGGGCAGGTTGCCTTTAGACTGCAACTTCCGTGAGGGTCGAGTCTCTCTCTCTACTGCATTCTGAATTGCACTGAAAACACTGAGGACTTTCAAAGAATGTTGGTTGTGACAAACAAACTGGATCACTTACACTGTACATCAGGACCAAAAACTTCAATGCACGCAAGCAGGGTCATTTCATCACTACCAAGGAGCCAGAGAAAAGACAACGATAGAGAGAGAGAATCTTTTTGACAGTTGTTCCTTTACGAGTGCTCTCCTACCTTGAACCAAAATTGAACTTGATTCCAGAAACAACAACAAAAAAGGTATGTGATGCGCTCTCTCCCTCTAATACTCTGACACATTTACTTGGGGTGTATTTGTCTTTATAAAGTCTATTATACTCCTTTTTTGCTGCTTAAAAAAAAATAAATGACCTAGGCAGGACACGTGGAATCTCATCCAAAGACCAATTTTTAAGTGACCGTTTTATACATGTAATTGAAATGTGTATTGCTGTTAGTCTTTCCTCTTTTCCCCCAAATTAAATGCTGGTGGAAATGTTTATACAACTGATAACACAATTGTAGCATCTAATAAAGACTTTTATTATTCATTGGTATTATAAACATATTTCCTTTACATAATTAGCATAGCTTCATTACAAAATCATTTGGAAAACTATCTCCCATAATTCCTCCACCCTTATTACAGCTCCTCTCAATTCTTTTACTCTTCCTGCAAATGATGAACATGTTATATGAGGAAGTAGTTTTTAGCTTCCACTTACCAGCCTATCACCAGTCACAGAACCACCCTCCTCCAAGTGACAGGATTGTAGGACATTCTCTTTGAGATAAACACCAGAAGATCTGTTTTTAAATGAGCCATCTTCATATAATTGCCCAATGACTGCAATTACTTCAATAATTCTAACTTAATTTTTCTCAATTGCAAAGACCTATATTCCTTATCAAAATGAAAAAAAATCATTTTATGGCTACAGAGAAAGAGAAATTGAACTTCTCTCCCTATACACTTTACTCCCTCGAGGACAGAAGGGATATAGTGAACAGCGTTTCTCTCTGTTAATGTAGCTTGAAATTCCGCAATACATTGGAATAGGCTCTCTCCAGCAGACCACTGGGAAATATCATCTATATATATTTGTGCCACCAGTTCTCATATACATCCCTCAGTGCCCCTGGTTAATAATGTGATATTTCCCTAGATAAGGAAAGGCACAGAGCCATGACCCTTTTAAGTAGAAGGACAGCATGACAATATAAGTTCCGATCTGCCATGAAGGAAGGGTACCATAGCTTTTCCTCTGCAGCAAATTCAAGCGTGTAGGTGGTTAAAGAGGCCTTAGTCAGAATCTGAGCGCTCTCTCTGAACTTTGTCAAGAGCTCCCCTGTTGGTGCCAAACTTCACTGCTGCTCAAAAAAGTCCGAGTGTGGGAAGTTCTTTGCTCTTTCCTCTCTCCATCCAGGAAAGGGGAACAACACATGGGAATTAGAGTTAAAGGATCCAAACTCTAATCTCACCCCTGCCACTTCATGGCAGGCCACTTTTCCTCGCCAAACCTCAACTTCCCCACCAGAGAAATGAGGACAATATGAATCCTCATTTCATGGGGTTGTGGTTGGAATCTAAGGAGACAGTGTAGCTCTAAGTGTTGTATAAACTCTTGAGCTTATTGTACACTTTTATCATTGAGAATACAATTATGATTTATTAATGTTAGCATACTAGGTTAGGGCTATTGTCTTCTTGGCCCATTTAGAATTAGAAAAATAAGAAAATAATTCCTATTGATTTCATAACAAGCTTAGAAATATAAAGCTGAAAAACTGGACACTTGTAATTAAGCGGCTCTGTGCTCTCTTATTTTTAGAGTACAATACAATATTGTAACTCTTTACTTTTATTAACTGCCAAAATCAATCTCCAAACCCATTTTCTCAATATTCTGGAATAAAAAGGACAGGATTTTTTTCCTTAGACGCACAGATGCAATTTCATCTACATGCATGCATTTCAGAAGCATTATTTAAGCCATAGTGCATATAATGAACAAACTGTAATCATATCTTTGTCCCAACTCAATTACAAAATGAACTCATAACTTACAGCCCTGCAATAAATATCTATTTCCAATTTTAGGCTGATCATTAAATATGGTTCACACTAGGAATCTGTTAAATGAAAGAATGTTAAAATTCACTTACATCACTTAGAGCATATTTATTCTGATGACTATTAAGCCACATAAAACAAGTGGTACATCTACAGAGACAACAGCGTTTCAGGAAAATTCCATTCAACTCCCAAGAACTGCTGGTTGTGTTCCCTTTAGTTCTGCACCTCTCTCTCTTTCTCTCTCTCCATGTGTGCCCTTACCCTTTCCGCACCAGTACCCCTTCTTTTCCTCACGGACATTGGTGTTCATTTCCTTTCATCCTCCTCCTACCTATCACATTTTACTCTCTGGGAAAGAAGTGGAATAAATTATTCACATACAGATATGCTCAGTGATAAGATTCCAATAATTAGAAGTCCCAGGGGTAACTGAATTTTAATAGGCAATGTTTGTCAACCTAGTAAAATTTTCCTTTACCTAAAAACCCCTGAAAAAAATATACCTGTTTTGAGATATTAGGAGCTCTGTTATTTTAAACAAATGAGCCATTTTTTGGAACTCTACTTCTTTACCTGTGAAATAACAAGACTGAATGATACAGAGTTTCTAACATTCAACCATCTTTTAAATCTAAAAACATGGTAACTTTATATGGTTTAACTCAATAGCTTAAAGGTTATAAAACATAAATACTTTGATAGGCTAGTTAGTTTAGCATAAATGTGCCGTATAGGTAGTTGTGAGAAAACCAGGGAGTACTGGGGTATATAGGAACCTGAGAACACATGCCTCATTGGAAGAGATTCAGACTAAAAACAAACAGCCAAACAAACAAGCAAAGATCACTACGCTAGTCAAACTAAACGATGCTGAAGTGAGGGCTGGTGGACCACAAGTTGGTGAAGGCAAAACTAGATGACTGGGAGGGTGGGAGGGAAGGAGACGCAAGAGGGAAGAGATATGGGAACATATGTGTATGTATAACTGATTTGTTATAAAGCAGAAACTAACATACCATTGTAAAGCAATTATACTCCAATAAAGATGTTAAAAAAAAAAAAAAAAAAAAAAACTAGATGACTACAGAGAGTCCCTCCAGCTCCAGCTCTCTGTGAGCCCTGAAGTCCATCTGGCTAGGGAAGACGAGTTCTTAAAAAATATTAACTTCACTCTTCTGCCACCATCGAGACACTGTTGAGGAGCTATATTATAAGGTAATAGCTTCAACAAGCAACATTCTGCTTTTGCCCCTGCAAAGACAAGGCCTGGGACAAGAGCTACCGTGATAAAGAAACTAGAAAGCAAGAAAAGGACAAGTCAGTATGAATGAAAGGAAAGTGAATAAACTGCCGAATTTTCCCCATGACAAATACAGAGGTTGTGGAACTCTGCTTTAACTTCTCCATTCCAGAAAAGAACACACTTCTCATCATTGGCTATGAAAAAATAAATGGGGCAACTCTGAAATGTACCATCATTTATAGATAACAAGTTAGTCTTAATTTTAAAAATAGGCTGAAAAGTAACCAAAGGTTTCTTCCACTCTTTAAAAAGTGTCTTTATGGATCTCATATATATCATCTGAGAAGAGCTCCACTTCCCCATTCTTAGTATTTGCTGGACAATAAAACAGAAAATCAAAGCCACATAAGAATGCAAATGCCACCATGCAAGTTTGCTTAGGTTAAATGCATACTCATAATGGGTTATAGGTTTAAAAAATCAATTTTACCCGCACTTGAGTCAATTGTGGAAGTCTTAATATTGACCACGTTTACTCAACTGTCTGCCACATATATCTTATGGCTATTTATAAATGATATGTACACTGTCTTTAAAAAAAAAAAGCAGTTTAAAAATATCTTTTGCTTTTCTCTTTTCTTTAATGGGAAAATGTCACCAGATCAAAATGTTTATAAATATAGTATGTAGATGTTTATGAGAACATTTACTGATTGCAGATAGAGGAACTACCATAAGCAATACAGAGGAATCTTAAAGGTGTATCTCTTACAATAAAAAGGTAATATACTTCAAAGTTTTACACAAGAAAAGAGAAACACATTTCTTCTTCTTTTGTCTCCTGCTTGCCTAAGACTTTGCACATGAAGATCTAGGATCTGATTCCATTTCAAAACCTATATAAATCTGGTAATTTTACTTCTAAGGACTTTTGAGCATTAGAGTTATACAATGCTAATAAAGTGTGGTAAATTTTGAACATGTTTTTGCTAATGAAATCAACAAAGAGGGCGCTATTAAGATGCATGGTAAAATTTTAAAAGAGTAGAAGTTTCTGATTCCTTGGTTACATTTTTAAGTACTACAGGACATCAAATTCCCAAACAAAATATATTTGTTTGGTTCATCTTGCTTTTAAGCAAAGGTGGTTAAAAAATATGGATGTCTAGAATCTATACACATTCTGCAGAAATCACTGCAATCTGGTTGAAAGCATTCCTGGAAGATTTATAATAAAATTTAGGAGAGTGACTCATTGCTGTCTCACAGTATCAAGCCTCGTGTCTTATGAAGAAAAGCATATACCTACTCATAAAGAAATAACAGTACTTTACAAAATAGCTCTTTTTGTAAGCAATACAGTGATTGATCCAATCAGATGTGCGATTATCAATATGAAATATCTTTGACTTAACTAACTAAAAATGATTGCAGAACCTCAGTGGTTTCTACTCAGTATAAACTTGATCTTGGATCTTCTCACTACTATCTCAAACATGGAATAGCTTTACCATGGGTTACTAGCTAATCATCCCACACTCAAAATATACAATATCTAAAATGAGAAAGATAATGTTGAAATTGTCAAAGATTTGGAAAATCTCAGGGTAGGAAAATGTATAAGCCAGGTGAAAACCCCAATGCTTACAGAGAACAGAGAAGGGATGAGATGTGAGACATGAACTGTGTTGGTCTGAGACAACAGGAGATCCCATGCCCCATCTCAAGGGACAAGAGCCACTTTTCTCTGCCAGGCTCGTCATTTATAAAGGTTAGTATCCCATGGCCAGATCTTCTAAGTTTTTCAAGAAAAGCTGGAAATCTGGATCTTGCGAATTCTCCCAACTTATAAGGGTTGGCAACTAGTTCAAAAATTATAAAACCTAAAAGGAACAGACATAACCTATCTGGAGATCATGGCCTATCTCTAGGTCACAGGTTAGCAAGCTACGCATAGAGACAGTCCAGGCTTGCATCTCTTATTACTACATTCCTGCCAAGCTGCTCTTGCCTGGGTTCAAACACTTCTAACTAGGACGAATGCAGCACTCCTCAAGTCACAGTCCGTATTTTGGACAGCTCTTCCTTATTGTGAGTCAAAATTTGTCATCGTTTTTCTAGAGTCACCCCTCAGCATCACAGAAACCTTCTTCAACATGAAAAGCTTTCAAATACTTGAAGACATAAGATATATATTTGGATGAATGATTAAACATTTCAAAAAAATACACACACATATATATACACACACATATATATGATTCTCACAATTTAGGGATATCTTTTTAGACATAAGTCCAATCCTTCTTCATATGAGTTAAAAATTAAAAACAGAACTAGCATAGGTCAGGTGATGGAAAACATGAAGCATATTGTCAAGGGAGATTTTGCCAGTGGCTGGGGAAAACAGAGAGGAAGAGAAGGACCACATCGGAGGCTGATGCAATACTCCATGCCTTTCCAATCCTGTACCATGATGAGCTCATTCCTTTCCCCAGGTCAGTGCATCAGTGCTTGTGGACAATGGCCCTGTCCATTTCCTCACATTTATAATTCTGAAATGCTACATCCCACTCCTTTATCCTCAATCAATTCCTCTCATATGTACATCCAGTTCAAAATTCCACTTCTGGGTTTCAATCCTCCGTGGACCCGCAGCAGTCTATTCCACATCCTTTCTCTCTTGCTAATCTCTTCAAACCACCTTCCTCTCCTGCTCCTTCCACGGAAACTTGTTCCCTTCGTTTCTTACCTTTTGAACAGTTTTCCAATGTCTCCATTTGTCACCATTTCTCAGTTGCCCATCCCCCAAATATTGTTCCACACAAAAGATTTCCAGTGATAATTGCTGGAGATGGTTTAGAAAATAGTTGTATAATACTATTCATTTGCCACCTGTAGTTAGCTGTTGAAAAAGCCTCAACGGAACTGAATAGCATTATGCTTTTTTTTCCCTCAGACATGTGAAAATGTGATTTTGTGACAGTTTTGTTAGGGGTGAGAATTTTGCCTTCTTCTCCCCTTCATGAAATGGTCTCTGGTGTCAACATTGCCTATGAAGTGAGTAAAGGCCCTTGAGTTGCAGCAGCCATATCAATTCTTTTTTAATCAAGGAAAGAAGGATAAGATGAAATCTCCCTCAGGTGCTAAAAAGATAGCAGCTTATTTAAAGAAAGTATTTACACTCTTTGCTAATTACTTAGGTGTGCTCACACTGATACCAGCACAGAACTTTATACCCTTCAACCATCTTCAATATATCATTAAATTAAATTCATAAAGAAATGTGGGTTTAAATCAGAAACATGCTTCGGCAATTGGGACTATAATATCTTTTGACTTTCTCACATTTTTTTTAACAGAAGAAAAGAAAACTAATGGAGTTCTCCTGAGAGGCAAAGAACATTTATCAACTGGGCATATATTCTCAGCATAAATATAGCATGACTGCCCTCCTTTGACTGGGGTTTTGAAGCAGAGAAAATATCCCATTATCCCATCTATTTTACTCAGTAAAAAAGAATTTGATTAACAGAAAAATACAGACTGACCAATATAGAGAAAGAACTTTAAACTACCCTTCTCAGATTTAGTAATGGACTATTTCTTGCCCAGATTCTTTTCTGAATTTTCTACATCCCCAAGGAAATCTCTATTTTCTCCTTCTTTCTTTCAGTGAATATTTACTGAGTGCCTTCTATGTGTAAAGAACTGTAGTAGGGCATGGAGGTAAAAGCAGAGCACAATAGAGATAGGACCTCCACCCTGATGGGATATTATATGACTGTCTCCCCAGTTCACTATTTAGTTACACTTTGTGATGAGTGTTGGATAAAGGAGGATGGTAGGGTATAATAAGGGCATATAGCAGAAGGACCTGGAAGGTTGGCAAATGCTTTCTTTAGGAAATGAAAAGGCAGAAATTAATTATTAAGCATGTGGAGCCGGATAGGGATTTCCAGGGGAAGGGAACAGAATATGAGAAGGCTCTGGGTCACGAAGGAGCATGGGCACTAAAGGGTCTGGGATTCAGAGAGTGAGCAGGAGAGAGGTTCAAGCTCTGTCATTCAGGATTTGAGACTGTGTTAAGGATTTTTGATATTTAGCTTTAGAGCAGTGGGAAGTTAATTAGAAAAAACAAATGGAAAATCGTTTGGAAGAAGTATGTGGGAATATCAATTAAGAGGCCATGTGGTCAAGGGGAAGAGATCATGGTAGCTTCATCTAGAACAATGAGACTGTCGGAGGAGAGAAGTGGAGAGCCAAAAGAAATTTAGGAGGTAAGACCACCAGGAAGCGGTAAACACTTGGAGATGGGAGGTGAGAGACAGAATGCAAGGTTGCCCTAGGGAAAAGTAGAAGATTCTGTTTGGCGTGGGAGGGATGATGAGTTCAGCTTTTGAGAAACAGACTTTGCCTGTGAAATTGGAGGGGGGTTGGGGTGAGGGTGTCCCATATGAGTCTGAAGGGGCTTCCACACTAGAGAAATACAATTACAAGTCATCACTGTAGTCATTCTATAATGCAGACAGTACTTAAAGCCAGGGGCATAAGTAACATTTCCTGGGGGGAGAAACATAGCCTGCGAAGAGAAGTGGGATAGGACAAAGCTTTGAAACTCAAACATCTAAAGATTGGGGGAAAAGAGTGAGTTGATAAAGGCAATGGAATAGAAGTATCCAGACTCATAGAAAAAAAAAATCCGGAAGACATCATGTCATAAACCAAGGGAAGAATATGTTGTTCATTTAGGAGAGAGGAATACGATGTCAGAAGAGGCTGAGGGGGGTCACAAAAAATGAAGACCAAGAATTCACGTAGGTTATTGTCGGCCCTTCTGAGAGCTGAATTGATTCAATGATGAAACTCAGGTCGAGTGGGTTGAAGGGTAAGGAAATAAAGACAATGTCAAAAAACTCTTAGGGAGATGAGTAACTAAACTTCACATAATATTCTGGCCATGTCTGGAGTGTCCTAAGCTCTGAATCCTCAGGGAAAAACAAAACTACCATTTCACACACTGTCATAGCCACCTAGTCTCCCAGTCTCTGTCTCCCCCTCCATCCTCCATCACCTCTCCCACTCCGCAGAAATTCCTATTCCAATCTTGCCTTCCAACTTCGTGCCCACTCACCTCTCTCGCCCACGCTTTACTCCTTAGACTCTGAGCGTCTAAGTAAGAGTAGACTCCGTTGGCAATTTCATAGGCAGGGGACACTTTTATAATGTGACTGTTCAGATGGATTCTGCAGACACATTTAACTCATGAGCCTCACAGTTCAAACGACTGATGGCTGATAATTTCTTAAGAAAAGGCAGAAGGACTTGATTTTTTAATGTATTAGGGAGTTAAAGAAAAAATGTCACCGTTCACTTGTGCTACCTCAACCATAACTGTACTGCATTGAAATTGTCCTTATCTATTCAATAACTAACTGTATCTTGTCATGTAAAGGCTCTGACATGACAATTAACATCTCTGTTATTCTGCAAGTAAAATTAAATTGCTCACTAGTAAAAAAGAATAAAGACAACCAGAAAAGGCAGATATGTCACCTATCTTTTTACCCGCACTCTATCCCCGTGTGCCTCTTTCCTCTATAACTTACAGAGAGAGTGGGGGAAAGACTTTAGACATTTGTCCCATGATGTAATAGAGGATTCGCCCACCGAAGCATATTCAGACCTATCAAGTTACCCCGCTTATTGTGAGGAGACAAGTGCAGGCAAAATGTTACACACGGAGCCCAACACAGTTCACCTTTCCAAAAGCCCCTCCTGTGTCCTTCCCAGTATGTCTTCAAGGATTAAGTAAAGCGTATTCAGGACCTACCTGTGCCAGGCACTATAACAGGTGTATTATGTACATTCCCTCCGTGAGTGATCGGTTGGTATTTCTGTTCTCGTTTTTCAGATATGGCTAAACTAAAGAAGTTAAACAATTTGCCCAAGGTCAGCCAACCATTAAACAGATAATGGCTAAATGTCTCCAAAAGTGACAGTCTTTCTACCCCACCATGCTGTTCCTAAGTGTAAGTTATTTTCAAACTGAGGAACTAAATCAATGTGAGTTATTAAATTATATATACACACATATATATATATATTCTAGGATATATATATCCTAGTGTGTATATATACACATTAGTGTATAGTGTGTGTGTATATATATATATATATATATATATATATATATATATATATACACACACACACATACACACACACACTGGAATCCATAGGTGGGCTGTATAGTGTCAGGTTTAGGAGACTGGACTCTGGAACCATATTCCTTGGTTTCAAATCCCAGCTTTATTTCTTACTAGCTGTGTGACTGTGTGACCTTGACATTGAGTGAGTTACTCAACTTCTTTGTACCTCAATTTCTTCATCTGTTAAATGGTGATACCAATGTTCCAGACTCACAGAGCTTGTGAGGATTTTATATAAATCTTTAAATGCAGCAAATGAATAGTAAATCCCATAAAAGTATTTGCTAATATCACCATATTATGAACCCAAATGAGTGGTCAGTACTTCTAGCTCCAATGGTCATCGGTTAAGATTCCTAGAAAGGTCCATTAGATTTGCAAAAAGAAAACGAAAACAAAACTTTCCATTCTATGCAGGTAAAATAACCATGTAGGCCAGAAACCTGCAACTCCAGCTGTGCATCCAAATCACTTGCAAAGCTGGGAATGTTGGCCCTAATTCTAAAGTATCTGATTGAGTTGGTGTGAAGGAGGGCTTTGAAAGGTGGGTTTTAGCACTCTCCACCTGCTGTACCACCATGGCTGAGAATGACCGACAGAGCATTGAAAAACCTCCACTTTCATTGTAATCAGGAAAAAATCAGATTAAAATAGCATGCTTCCTTTCTTTTTAAAAAAAAATCAAGAATGTGATCCACTAAAATGTTAACAGCATTTACCTTAGGGTGGTAGAAGCATGGGCAATGTCTATCTTCTATTTTATTTTTTATGAAGTTTTAAAAATTTTACCATTCACTTCTATACTCATTCCACATATCTGTTTTGGTACCACAAGCTTGGCACATTTTAGGAACTGAAGATGTGACCCAGAACAAAACAGTCTCTGCCCTTGTGGGCTTACAATGTTGGGACGGGGGAACGGATTAAATAAAGAAAAATAGAATATAAGGTCAGCCTGTGGTATATGCAATGAAGGAACAGAGAAAGATGATTGAGAGTAACTCCTGGGCTATGATATTTAGGATGGCCAAAGAAGATCTCTCAGAGAGGTGATATTTGAGCAGGGACCTGAATGAGACTAAGGCCCCAGCCATGAGCATCACA
Source organism: Phocoena sinus (assembly GCF_008692025.1). Lineage (NCBI taxonomy): Eukaryota > Metazoa > Chordata > Mammalia > Artiodactyla > Phocoenidae > Phocoena > Phocoena sinus. Next base: position 49,437,367 of record NC_045775.1, on the reverse strand, counting down.
GGGAGAAGAGAATGAATATTCCAAGGCCCTGAGTGTTGTAAACATACATTTCTTTTATAATCAGATTAAAAAACATAAGGTTATTTCATTTTGCTGAAAAAGGAAAAAAAATTTCAAGACCCTAGCATGTTCCCAAGCCCTGGAAGGACCTCCATCATCAAACTGACCTCCCTGACACTCTGAGTATCAACTATGAAATAAGTGGGTGGCCCTGAACATCCACCCTTGGTTTTATAGCACTAGTTTCAAAAGCAAATTATACAAGGGACTAGGGTGGTTTCCTTCACTCACCAACATCTCAGAGGAAAATGTGAGTCAGCGCCATTACCTTTCCACGTCAAGGAATAGCTGCTGGATGCTTGCATGGTGCCCAGCCACTGAGGGGTGTGGGGCGTGTAAGAGAAGCATGAAACATATTGCTGGCTATTGTTTAAGCAATCCCAGCAAAAATGCTACATGTCTGGAATTAGACATGTAGAGACTGCAAAACTGAGTGCAGTCCAGGTCTAAACTGCTACCTGTGCAGATGACCGCCAGAGAAAGGGTACTCAGACAGTGGGCTCCAGAGGCCACGAACCGTGATGGACACTAAGGAGGAAGGACAGTCATTGACCGACCTCTCTAGCCCCCTTTTGCCTAAATACATTGTTTTTATTTAGTCCAGGAAAAGCAATAAAAGTGTCATGGTCATGAAAATCCCAACAAGGACAAGTATCAGGCATTTTCCGTTGCTAGGAATAGAGACCCTCTCAAGGTCATGAAAGGAGACTGATGTCATGGAATTAGGAATCCAAGGACAGGAAACACAGCAGAGCTGAACCTCGACTTGGAAACAGGATGCGGTCACAAAGACCACTCCTTCCAACCTTTAGGGCCCGTAGGGTTTCATCTTTACTTCTCAGCTCATTTGACCTAGCCTCTTGGCTCAGCTGTTTCCTCAGCCCTTTATGTCTTCCGTGTGGGTGTGATATTAGGAAAGCAGTCCCAGCACTAATTCTATACAACCCTGACCTTTCCTCTCAAGAGTACATCATAGATGGCAAAGTGAGACAGAGGCATGGACATATATACACCACCAAACGTAAGGTAGATAGCTAGTGGGAAGCAGCCGCATAGCACAGGGAGATCAGCTTGGTGCTTTGTGACCGCCTGCAGGGGTGGGATAGGGACGGTGGGAGGGAGGGAGACGCAAGAGGGAAGAGATATGGGAACATATGTATATGTATAACTGATTCACTTTGTTATAAAGCAGAAACTAACACACCATTGTAAAGCAATTATACTCCAATAAAGATGTAAAAAAAAAAAAAAGTATGATTGACTTGGCCAGACCTTGTAGACCACTAAGCTGCCCAGGGTCAGGAGGTCGCCTGTGTTCTAGTCAGCTGTGACAGAGGGTGGGCCCTTAGTAGGGGTACACGGGTGTGGCAGTGAAAGAATCCTGCCTAGTTCTGATTAAAACAGGACCACGGCTTTTAGAATGTGTGAAAAGATCCGCTGGGCCTACCAGCGGTAGGCCCTAAGAAAGATTAAGAAGGTCATAGTTTATGCTGTCAGTCACCATCTGATCTGGTCTAAAGGGGTACAGATTTGCTGGTAAAGGATTTTGAGGGACAAATTTTAGGGATTCAAGGGACTTGCATGGAGAAGTTAAAGAAACAATCTCAGAGTACTAAAAAGTTCCCTTACCAGAGTTTAAACCAAATTTCCTCTATCCAGATGGTTTCCAAGGCCAAGAGGGAGGGAAGTCCTGCTGGCTTTTTATGTTGGTCTTGATTGTTGTTAATGATCCCCAGCTGTAAGGCTCCCACATCTCTTTAACCTCTCTCTGGTTAGCCTCACATCTCCGCATTTCTTGCAGGGAAGATGGAACACAAAACATAGCACCCATTTCCCCAGCAGAGCATGTACTGTACAACACCGGAGGTCAGCCCCCAAATGGACCCCAAGTACTGCTCAGTTAGCATCGCCAGGACCTTTCATTCTTCCTAGAAGAAGCCAGCCTCAGCATTCTCATTCCTGGAGGCAGCGTGGCGCCATGCCAACTGCCAGGAGGAGAGCGGGGGCGTGCGGTCACCTGAGGCCCATGCAAAGGGCGTTCTCTTTTGGATGAACAGGAATCGCTGCCAGGCAAGAGCAAAGTTTTCAGGGATGAGCTATGCATTGGGGATTCTGCCTCTGAAACGGGACCCTGGGCCACATGCGTTTTCTGCACAGGAGTGCACAGCTGAAGTAGCGATGTGCTCTCTCTTATTCACTCCTAAAAACACCTTTTCCTGAGTCGGCTATGGCCTGCCAACACTGTAGCGGCAGTGAGCACAGAGCTGAAACAAGCCACTGTGTGAAGGAGTTCAGAGTCTGGTCAGGGACACACAGTTTGCCTTCGCTGCACCGTATGGAAGGTATGCATAGGTGTGAGTGTAACATGGAAGAGGAACAGTCTGCTCAGGCTGGGGGCAGCTCTCTGGGAAGGCTTCCTGGAGGAGGTGACATATAAAATGAATTTTGATAGATAAGTAGGATCCAACCAGATTATATATGCACGAACAATCAAAGGAACAAAGGAAAGGAGAGAGGAGACTTCCAGGCAGAGGGAGCATATATGCAAAGATGAGAGGCATGAGAGAATGTGGTCCAGGAGAAGAACTGTGAACCTTTCTTAGGGCACATATGACGACCTGAGAAGGATGGGTCAAGAACTGTGGCGAGGCACCATGACGTATGCCATACTAGGGAGCAACACTTTATCCTGGTGTGAAATCCACTTCCAAGAACCTGTTTCTGACTGTTCAAATAAGTGCTGGTCATTGACCTCTCGGACTACCCCCATACCAGACTGTTTATTGAGACTTATAGGCTAGTTAATTATTAAGCGCTTTATTCTGTTTTGTTCTGTTTTTAACTGTTCCCCGTGTAAGTTGGTTCTGCCTAACCATAACACCAAATCCAGGAGAGAAGGGAACCCTTCGCTCTCATCCCCAAAATAGTAGGCAGTGGACAAACAGTTGTTGAAATGGATTGAGAATGTCCTTGAGAGGAAACTGCTGCCTCAGTAGCAATGGCCAGGAGAAGCTTTCAACTTCTTTATTGAAAACACTTCCTTCCTCCTCCCCAACACGTACACGCTTTATAACACATCCACTAAATCTTTACAGTAGCATTCCAATGGTCTATCTGAGGGTCTTCAGCCCAGTCCCAATGAAATGCCCCCAAGTCCAGGTGAATCTTTTATTCTAGGATTTAAAGAATGGACCCAATAAAGAAAATTTGATGTGCAGGCATGGAATCAAGTTTCCTTTGTTCTTTCATCTTATTCTGGGCCAGAGGGCGCGATATCGGCCCGGTGCCTTTGTTAGAGTTCTCAAGAGGAAGAGAAGGAGGGATTTGAATCTTAACTCTGAAGACCCCAGTCAAGAGGGGGCAGCCCTGGTGGCATCCAGGCCATTGGAAAAGGAGGCCGGCTTGCAAGCAGGCAGTGACGTTTCCTTCCGCCCGGTGCGACAATGGGTCTGCACTGCTTGCCAAAGCATCACCCACCTGGCTTTTCTCTTCTCTTCTCCCAGCCCAACACCTTGGTTCTTCTTCCCCTAATTTCCTAATTCCTGATACCTCTCCAGTATTCTATTTAACAAGGTTCTTCTGTCCCTCTTTTGTTAGAGACATAAATATACCTTTAAGTGCAAACAGTAGAAAAAACAGGATATCTCTGATTGTAGGTACAGGGATGGTTATGTAACTAATATATCTTACTTCGGGCAGTGCTTGTGTCCTGATTCTTGTTTTTTTAGTTAAGCCCTCTATAAAAAGGAGAATGGATTTTGTGTCTATCTGATTCCAATGCCCTTTTTCTTCCCTATTTATCACAAAGAAATTTCAAAAGAAAGGTCATAAAATTCATGTAAAAGTTGTGGTGAGGTTGCTCTATATTTCTAGCATATCTAGCGTTTATCTACCAAAAGGCAGAAGCAACTAAAAGAGGAAAGGTAACTAACCTATTTCAGGAACCTCATACATGCTAGCACTTTACACATATGCTAATTCACTTCCTTCTAACATCTCTAGGAAGAAGGTCTTTCAATAACCAGGATAAAGATGAGAACACTGATATCAATTCAATAAGTGACATTCCAGGTTGACACCCAGACCTGTCTGACTTCCAAAGTCTGCTCCTTTTCCTGTACCACACAGCAAATAAAAGGCAGATCCCACCCCCATATAAACATTTACCTCCTCTCGGAAAACACTGATTACACACCTATTGTACCCACCACTGTTTTAGAGGCCACAGATACAAAGTGGGGAAGACAAGAAAGGAAGGGGGAAAAGTCCCCATTTCCAGGGCTCAGGAAACAGACCATTTGTATACAAAAGCCAGAGCATATAAGGTAAAATGGGAGTACTATTTCAAGTCACACATCAGCCCTGCCGGATGGACAGTTATAAAAATTCTGTCCCGAGAGTTGCTGAGATTTTCCTCAAATGCCAAAAGTCAGTCTGTTAAAAAATCACACCCCTGAGACAGATCTACAATCCCTCCCTGACTCCGTGTCATGTTTCCTCAGTTTACTTCCAGTCAAAATGCATATTTTTTTCCCCACTGCTCCCAGGGCTGGGGGTCAGCCCAACTAATGAACATCAAGCTGTCTTTTTTCCCTGCCATCAACAATGGACAGATAACAAAATGCAGGTTCTGATCCTGGCATGTTTATTGTTGGTGATGATGTATAAACTGATGGCCGACAGCTTCATTTTCTCTAAGCTGGGAAGGCCCTGCTGGGAGAATTGGGGAAGAAAAAAACTTGATTTTGACTAGGAGTAAAACAGTTGGATAAACATGACATGACATGGGTGTCAGAGTGCATAATGTAACCGCGTGAGCCCAGATGGGACTAGAGAACACACAGGCAGGGATAGAATGCATGGAACAGAGATTCAGGCGTGGATTTATAACCCTCTGTATTCTTACGAGATTGTGAAATATTAGAATGGAGTTTTGACTGAAAGGCAAAAGTGGGAAAAGCCTTGAAAATGAACAGTCTTTCAAACTTTACCATGTTTTGATAAAATAAAGCGAGATAAAAACTAAAAATTACTAAGTAATTTTGGCTCTAAGGGTATAAGCCAAGGACATGTAGCACTCAGGATCATGACAGACGATGTGGACTTTAAAGAGGAAACTGGGCTAGTGCATGGTTTTTTTTTGGTTTTTTTTTTTTCAGTACGTGGGCCTCTCACTGTTGTGGACTCTCCCATTGCGGAGCACAGGCTCCGGACGCGTAGGCTCAGCGGCCATGGCTCACGGGCCCAGCAGCTCCGCAGCACATAGGATCCTCCCCGACCAGGGCACGAACCTGCGTCCCCTGCATCGGCAGGCAGACTCTCAACCACTGCGCCACCAGGGAAACCCTAGTGCATGTTTTTGAGACAGTGACAGCTGAATTTGAACATTAGGTGACGTGCAAATGGACACCAGATTAAGGCTTTCACCAGTTCTGCCAGAACACGTGGGTGAGTTACTTCAACTGTTCTAGGCTTCAGTTTCCTTTAGATGTAAATGGTCCTTCTTCACACTTAGCTCAGATGGCTCATCCCAGGCAAGCAAACCAGTGTCAGCCTTAGTTCTTGCTATTGGAGGAGTTGGGTTCCACCTTCTTCATTTTATTATAAAGTAATTTCTGATCAAGTTTGGAGTATAGAGTAATGTACTAGATAGCACAGGCTATAGCCAAAATTTTCCTCTCACCACAGCTCCTTAGAGCAGAGTTTTTATTTAGCCTTTTATAGATTGCAAACAACTTTGATATCCCGATCAAAGAAAGGGAACTTATTCTAGGGGGGAAAAATGCTCGTATGTACAAAATGCCAGATATAATCACGAAGTTCAAGGATTCCTGGAAACTAAGGGAATATATGACCTAGAAGCAGTAAAAATTCACTGAGTTTCATGGGTACCATCATCTAATAGCTTCCTCTTAGCCCCATATACCTGTTACTGAATTTATGTCCATATTCTACATTACTACTACTTAGAACAGGATTCCATGGCTTCGGTTGTTGTTTTGCAACCTCTAATAAACATAGTGGATGAGGAAGGCTCCTTTCCTCCTCCCATTTTGGAGTTCTTGTGTTTCTGCTGGCTACAGCCTTTATACTCCATGAGGGAAATATACACATTAGGAGAGGTTTCAAAGATTCTCAAACCCGCAGGGACTATTTTCCTGTGTTTGTTCACTCTCTGGCCTTCACCAGCCCTTGTTCTTCACTCTCTGACCAGACATCCTGGTCCCATCTGCCTTCATCTAAGGTCTACCCGCCTTAATCAATACCCATCTCACCCCTCCTCTGTCATGCAGTGGTCCCAAACCATTGGCCAGCAGCATCAATGAAGATACAGAAGAAAGAACAGAGCTGCAAGCACCTCAGCAGGAGAGCGAGGCTCTCCCTCAGGAATGTGAAGCTGTGGCCAGTGGAATAGTTTGAGACCAATTAAATCAATGTTGCTTTGGCTCCAAGACAGCATTTATTGCTGGAAGAAACTGTCAGCTTAATTTGTGGATGAGGTCAGCTGGCTCAGAGCCAGAAATACTAGCTCCCCAAGTGGAGGGTCAATACAGAAAGAGGTGAAATTAATCCCCTTTGCTGGGTGGTTTTCCTGCAGTTGTGGCTCAGGGTTCAGGATGCGCTGAAGCCTTTCATTGAGGGATGAAGTGTGACCCTCAAGGCTGGTTAGATCAATAATGAGGCTCAGTACCTGTTAATGGAAATAAGGACACATGCTACAGTGGACAGTTTTCTAACTGGAATCTGAACAACCCTGGACGCCTCAGTATGTTCAACTCAGGGACAGGCACAGACCATCTTGCAGCCATACACTTCCATGAGTTGTTTTTCGGCCCTGGCTCTTCAAAGTGTGGCTTTGTTAGAAATTTAGAATCTTGAGCCCAGTCCCAGATCTACTGAGTCAGAATCTGCATTTTGAAAAAAAAAATCAGATAATTCACATGCACGTTGAAAGCTAAGAAGCACTTTATAGAACCCAAAGAAGATAAGACTGTGTTTTCAGAGAACTCTCTAGCAACCCAGACTAAGTCATTTTCTCATTTGATGGATGAAAACAAATGTAATTAGTCTGTTTCAGTGGTGAGAATATGGCTTTTCAATGATGAGAACAGAGCCAGAAAAAATGACACCTGGATGTGTCATCTAAGCACTGGATGCATGGGTGCAGGTAGTTGTCTCAGCTGCACAGAGAAGGCAAGAGGGTTCCTAGCTGCAAGCGGAAGAAGAATAAAACAGTAGCAGATCTCTCTGAAAGTGAAGCTTGTTGGGAGGTTGGGATTCAATTACTTCAATTATTTTCATCCCACTTTAGGCCTTCAGAAAACTCTCCTCTAATTAGTGTCTGTGCAGGGTTTCTACGTATGATCAACGGTGATGGAGCTGTGTGATCGAGGACCCTGCTCTCCATTCATCACAAGGCCCATAGATTATGGCAGATCTAATAGACAGTCAGACATGATATGTTGTCCATGGAACTGTCGCTTGTGATAGATGAATTACATAAGTCTCAATGTTTTAGGGACTCTGGTGAAGTGTCAGATCAAACAAAGCCATCAAAAACTTAGAGAAAGGGGCAAAAAGAAATATATTAAGAACTGCCCAGCCCTGATACAATTCTGATATATGAAGCAAAAAAAATCCCAATTGTCAAGTTACTACACTTATACTAGGAAAATACTGTAAAATATGGGATCCAATTACAAAAATTCTCCTGAAATGTCTTGGAAGTCTTTATTCTCCTCATAATAACAGCTATAAGAATCAATGAAAATTTCAATCTCCCTAGTAGTTTAGAATTTCCTCCAAGTCCTTTCATTGTTCATAGCCTCGCAGTTATGTGAGCATCTCTAAATTCATATTCAGTTGTTCAATAAGACAACTATTTATAGTTACAAGCCAAACGTCCATGGGCATTAACAAGCAAAGGGCAAAAAGAACAATTCATCAGACTCTGGATTTTAACACCACAGATAATCTTAGGGAAAGCAACATAAGGAAAATGATAGACATCACTATAACAAGTGTACACCTCAAATAAGAGAAAAACGTCAGGCTGAACACAGCACCAGACTCACAACTGGACACTATCGAAAAAACAGTTGGTCAAATGCCAACTACTCAAACGACCCAAGGTTTTCATACTCTGCACTTATTTGGAGGGTCAACAGTCTCTCACGCAGACCTGCCCAGAGCGCTGTGTACGTGAGCAGAAACACAAAGGAGAGTTGCTTTCCTAGTGCTCTTTCACTATTTGTGTTTTAAGGCCGAAACACTTTGTAATTCACTTATTATTTTATGTATTTGTGATGCAGCAGAATGTTAAGATTGATATAAATACATTAGGGGCCTTCCCGAGTCCTGGTGGATGAGAGGAGGAGCTAGCCCTGCTCAGATCTGCGCAGAGGGTTCCAGACTCGGGGTAATGAGCAAGTGGGGATTGGAAAGAGTGAGCTCAGGGGGCGGGCAGGCCCAGATGATGAAGAGTGTGTTGGCCATGGAAGCGAGTTTGAATTTTATTCCAAGTGGAATGGGAAGACTCTGGAGGTTTTTTGTTGTTGTTTGTTTAATGAGGAGAAAAATGGTTATATTAAAAATGTTCACTCTGGGCTTCCCTGGTGGCACAGTGGTTGAGAGTCCGCCTGCCGATGCAGGGGACACGGGTTCGTGCCCCGGTCCGGGAAGATCCCACATGCCGCAGAGCGGCTGGGCCCGTGAGCCATGGCTGCTGAGCCTGCGCGTCCGGAGCCTGTGCTCCGCAACGGGAGAGGCCACGACAGTGAGAGGCCCGCGTACTGCAAAAAAAAAAAAAATGTAAAGTAAAAATGTTCACTCTAAAAAATAAATAAAAATAATAAATAAGTACATTAGGGGCCAATTATCTCTAAGATGAGGACACAGCTAGAGTTCTTCCTTAAGTTTCACGTGTATCAGAGGTTCCCTTTACTATTTTAATCCTTAAATTTTCATTCTTAAATTGCTTTATACCAGTCAATCCATGAGGAACTTTTGCCCTAATGAAGGTCTATTTTGAAGGCCTGCTCATCTCTCATCTGCTTGCTGATACACATATAGGAAATCCTCTCATGTCAAAATTAGAACATGGTTTAAAAAACAAAGTGGTAGCCAACGTTTGTGTAAGAATTTAACACAGCCCTCACCCGAGGTCTTAAGAAAGTTTTAAAATAGACACATGGAGACATAACGACGTGTCTGTCGCCAGTCTTCCAGCTCTCAAAGATTCCAATGATGAGCAACATCCTTTCTCCTTGAAGCAAACTGAATAGAATGTACAAAAACAAAGGCAGAATATATTCCCAATGCTTGACTAGGTATAAACACATGCTGTAATAAGATATGACCCTAATAATAATGTCTCCAATGGATCCTGCTTCACTCAATACTAAGGTATTCATTAAGCTTGAAGAATCATTAAAGAAGCACTTGAATACCCCTTTTCCAATGGAGTATCCGGGAAATAGGTACAGGAATCCAATGGGCTACAATCACTTTTAATACTGAAGACCAGTAGTAAGAAAAGACACTATGGAGACCACAGGAACACTGGGAATAAAGAACTTATGAAACATACAAGTCCAATACTAGCATATACCCACTCTTGCTATTCTTACTGAGGAAGGTCACAGGAAAACCTGGCCTTTTCCAAGCTTATCAAAAGCTCCTCATTAAGGATGGATGCTAACACAGACACTGGGTTACCACTCATTGCAAAATACATCGAATTAATCCTTTAGTTAGGATTCCAGACTTCTATTCATCATCAACTAGACATGGAAATTTTGCCTTCCTACCCTATATGGGTGGTAGCTTAACTGAAATATGATAATGTATGAACTACCAGAAAAACTTCAGGAAATTTTCATGTGTCCGTAAGTCAGAAGATTAGAAGAAAAAGACATAATGTGAAATTTGGACCCTCTAGCTACCACATCAGAGTTGCTGGTAGTGACCTTTCAGGATAAGATGGCAAGTCATCAGCTGATGCCCCTCAAATCCAGAGCAAGGAATTCCAGAATAATTTTACTACATCTTTCTTCTACAGAGGGCATCAATCCTAAACTACTTCAACAGCTTCTATAACAACATATTCTATAGCTCTGGAATCACTAGACACTTTCTGGATTCTTAGTGATTTATTCTACAAACATCTGTTGATTGTCTATAATGGGTTAGACACCATTCTAAGAGCTGAGATTGATGTAAGATATTAACTTCAAAAAACATATAGTTTTGCTAGGGGATACAGATCTATAACAAGGGAATTAGTGATAAGTATTATAAAAAAAATTAAAGTTAGTTAAGATGGAAATGCAGGAGTTTCACTAGCAACAAAGAAAGGGGAAAAACACCCTCAACAGAAGGAACAGAACCATAAAAGAGCCAAAAAATAAAAATAAAAAAGAAATATTCAGAGACTGGCAAGCCATTCAACTGGTCTGGAGTACACAATGTGCTAGAGACAGGAGAGGGGAACATAAGGCTGGAGGTGAAGGTTGGGCCCACCTGTGTGAAGCACAGAGAAGAGCTAACCCAGGTTTTTTGAGCAGAGGATCAACATGGTATAATTAGTGTTACATATACTAGAAGGCGTGCTATTCAATTCAGTTTTTCTTTCCTTTAAAATTTGGACTAGTGATTTGTTTCAATTGCTGTATGCTGTATCGTTTGAAAGGAGTGGAGCCCAAAGGAGGTTTTGTTCAATAAGATCTGTTATAAAAAATAATAGGGGAAGGGTAAGCTGGGACGAAGTGAGAGAGTGGCATGGACATATATACACTACCAAATGTAAAATAGATAGCTAGCGGGAAGCAGCCACATAGCACAGGGAGATCAGCTTGGTGCTTTGTGACCACTTAGAGGGGTGGGATAGGGAGAGTGGTGGTGGGGGAGACACAAGAGGGAGGAGATATCGGGATATATGGATATGTATAGCTTATTCACTTTGTTATAAAGCAGAAACTAACACACCATTATAAAGCAATTATACTCCAATAAAGATGTTAAGGGCTTCCCTGGTGGCGCAGTGGTTGAGAGTCCGCCTGCCGATGCAGGGGACATGGGTTCGTGCCCCAGTCCGGGAGGATCCCACATGCCGCGGAGCAGCTGGGCCCGTGAGCCGTGGCCACTGAGCCTGCACGTCCGGAGCCCGTGCTCCACAACGGGAGAGGCCAGAACAGTGAGAGGCCCGCGTACCGAAAAAAAAAAAAAAACACCTCCCCAGAATTTTAGAAATGATAAACACTTCAGAAAGTATCTCTATATTTTCCCAAATGAAGAAACACAGAACTAAAGAAGCTAAGGAACTTGCAGAAAGTGAATCTGAAAATTAGTAGCAGAAAAGATTATAATCCAGGTCTTCCAACTGCAGTCCTATAGTACTTTCTAGTATGCTAAAGATGTTTCATCTCTTTAATAGTTCCCTAATGTAACACTGGTCCTTTACAAAGCCAAATCCTGAACAAACTTAGCCTAAAATACATAGGCTTGAAAAATAATTTTTTTTAACGGAAAATTATTAGGAGTGTTCATTTAGATTTAAAAAATACATAGATTGGAATTTTTGTTAGTCAGCAGTTCTATGTACCCAAAAGTAATTTGGACTTTTATGACTTTATGTGCAAGAAAAGCAGCGGTCTCGCCAGTACACCATAAAGGAGACTGTAGGCAATAAAACTTGTACTAAAGCACAGAAGCATAAAACAAGTCAATCATTCCAAAGTGCCAGTTTTGAATGAACAAAACGTATATTTAAAAAGGGGGTGGGGGAGGTGTGCGAAAGGCAAATTATTTTTTCAGAACAAAAATGAAAACAGGCACTGCCCAGATTTAGAACAGGCACTGCCCAGATTTAGAACACTTTTTTTTTTTTTTTTTGCGGTACGTGGGCCCCTCACTGTTGCGGCCTCTCCCGTTGCGGAGCACAGGCTCCGTGGCCATGGCTCACGGGCCCAGCCGCTCCACAGCATGTGGGATCTTCCCAGACCGGGGCACGAACCCATGTCCCCTGCATCAGCAGGCGGACTCTCAACCACTGCGCCACCAGGGAAGCCCTAGAACTCTTTTTTTAATCTCAGCATGTCAATGCAGCAGGATTTCCTCCACTCCCAATCAAAGCTTTTGTTTGTATTGCACTTTGCCTTTAGAGACCATGGGATAGATAAGTATATTTTTGACAATGTCCACAAGGACTGTGTGTATATGTATTTCTGCTTGAATTATTTTGGAAGAACTACCTAGTTTAAGATCCACTGCACAATCTGTGGAGAACATCAGAAATGTAATACATACTGGGTTCAACAGGGGTCTAGTCAGCCTGGCATTCTGCTTCTAGAACCAGCCTGGCAAGGTCTCAAAAGTGCTTCTTCACCACATTCTACTCGTAGTTCTTATCCCCATGCCCACAGCCACTAACCTACTTGAACCCCCCATTTAAGATGAGCCCCTAATCCGATTAAATGCCAGTTGCTTGACTTCATGAAATCTGAAACCCTGAAACGAGTTCAAAACTTTACATTAGCTTCAAAATATACTATCTTTTAGGGTAAAGTTACATCATTTTAATAGCTATTATGCAAAAAGTCTTCAATCCTCTTCCCCTAAATTTATTTTTTCAAGCTTTGAGAAATCTCTCCAGGTTAACTTCTGGCATTTGTCAAGAAGTCCACTTTCTTGAATCTCATTATAATGTCCTTTTCCCCTTTACTCACTCTGGTTGCCTCCATTATACTTTTTTAGTTGTAGGAGTTTACTGACATGGGATGTGAGTAGAAACCAAAAATGAGGTAATGGTTTCTTACCTTTCATGATCACATACTTAACAACATGGTATCATCAAACCTGAGTTCTTTCTTACCACACGCACATACCAAAAAGAAAACAAAAACAACAGAAACTTTCAAGAGATAGATTGGTTAAAGGAAGAAAGAAAATTAGCAAGCTAGATAATGCAAATTGGTAAGTTCTAAAATATATAAATGATGACAGTCCTAGAAGCTACCCCTTCTTGAATCTTTAACTATGTGCCACTAATGAGTTAATCACTTTCCAAACATTCACAAAACACTGATCGTAACCCGATGAGTGAGTTCTTATTATCCTTATTTTTCAGAAAAGAAACTGAAACTCATTGCTGTCAAGTAACTGACTCAAGGCAGACAGCAGGTAAGTGGCACTTTAGCAGGTCTGTCTGATGGTAAAATCTGTGTGCGTAACCTTTACTGTATACCAAGACCTTGGGCTCCAGACACCCTAACATTTCAGCTCCACTGTTACAGCAGAAGGCAGGATTCCGTAACCCATAAATTTTGCGGATGCTACTGTTTATGACAAAGAGTGTTCATCATCACCCAGCCTTCTAGGTATATGATGGGATCACAGAAAGATCAGTTAATAACAATTTGTTAGGAAGGGTGACAACAATGATCTGACAGATAAGTGGCTCAGCAACACTGATCCCCTCCCCTCAGAGCAGAGCAAGTTTTGATATGAAGAGAGAGAGAGCTGCAAGGAGGAAGATGATAATTCTCTCCATTTAGAAAACAATTTTAGTACATCTAGATTTTTTAAAGCATGTGATCTCCTTAATTAGATGGGATGACCTCCTCTAGGCCTCTGCTGTGGACACCAAGAGGAATCACAAATTCTTATGAGACAGATCCTGAACACTAAGAACCAAGCCTATGCCTTGCAAACCTCAAGAGAGATGCCAAGGATTCTCATGTAGATCAGAAGTGGTTGAGTCTGCTCCATACTGTCCTTTTTAAAGTTCATGGAACCTACATGATTTTTTTCTTAGCAACCGCAATATCGAACTTTCAGTTAGTTCTTTCTCTGGGTTTAATATAGGGTATTAGTTATTATTCCTGCTACGATATGCCTCTCCCCTGCCCAGCACAACATTATCTATCTCATTATCTGCTCTGTACAATATTATCTGTCTGCCTCAATCATCCCATCCATAAAATGGGGTTAATAATATTGGCCCTCATTTACCTTGAACAAATACTGCTGGGGAAAAATGAGAATATAAATTAGATTGCTTGCTGCTCTTTGGAAGAAAGTTGCCTTAGAAACACAGGCTTATTATTTCTCCATAGAAAAAGAAAATATATTAGGGTTTGCACAATGTTGCTAGCTCTTTGCACAATGTTGATTTTGCTCTTTTTTAACCCTAGGCAGAAGGACTACATTAATTCCAGTCCCTAGGTGAACCTTTTATTCCATTTTCCACTGGAGGAAAAAAAAAGTTACTTTGCAAAGAAAGGAAAGAAAGAAAAAAAATGTAGTATTCCCAAACCTCATTTACAGAACATTCTGTTCTCCAAATTACAGCACAGCAAGCAGGCAAGTGGGAACTTTTAGAACCCTGCATCCAAGCCAGTTCCACACAGCACCCACTAATACAAAATGGCTTTAATTACTTTAATATAAATCCTGGAAATGTGCAGATGGATTGTAATAATTATGCAAAACTGCGATGGTCCTTTATAGAAACACAGATCTTGCTAGCTTAAAAGAGAATGAAAGGAACACAAGTTCAACACAATATGTCAGGAAGCATATCTACTAAGAAGTCCTGTATTTCAAATGCCAAGCTGTACGTTTCATCTGATGTGGCAGTTGTTATGGAAACTATGCTTTTTGATTGAATAGCAGAATAAATACCTACCTAAAATCAGCATGATGAGCTAGTGCATAAATTAAGAACTCCCCAAGACAACAATTATTTGGAGTTCTTCCTTGAGATAAACTTGGAAAAAAATATTTATGCAATCTATTATAAGTTTAAATTTTTCTGACCTGAATACTCTTCCTTACCTAGAACAGTTAAACCTGCTTCACTGTGTGTGTGAGTGTGAGTTTATTCCCCAAACACACTCGCTCACACCCTTGTACATTTAAGGCTTAGTGAATGAAAAGATCTGACGTTTTGCCAAAGAGACAAAATTTTTAAAAAAATCACATTTCTTCACTTTCCTTCTAAATTAGTACAGGAGAAGCCTTGGGAAATGAAGGTTGAGTTATTATCATTGTCATTTTTAAATCAAGTGCGTCATATACAAATGTGGAAAAATCCCCAAGCATGAGAGAAAGGTCAGTTAAACATGGTTTCATATTTTCATGGGTCTGATATTAGACTGTTGCTGATTCCTATTGATATTAACAACCTTTCACAAATCATAATACAGATACTTGTAACTTTCTCTGGAGATATAATTCACCCATTTGCTGACTTAATTAAAGGCTCACTGTATAAAGTACGAAATAAATATATTGAGGTTTGTTTTCCTCTCCCACATTTTACATGGAATGATATGGCAAGGAAAAAGTGAGTGCAACAGGCACCCATATCACAAACTTCTCCATAATGGGCATGCATTCGCCCATTGGATCAACATCTTTCAATTTATTAGCATGACAAAGGACACAATTATTTTGGATATGCCTGAATGCAATTTTCATTAACTTTGCAATGATTTATTAACAAAAGTGTCAGGAATGTAATAAAAGCAGCAGGACTCCTCAAAATGCCAAAATAAAAAAAAAAATGAAGAATACAGCAGAATTTCCCAACACGCCTTACGGCATCAGGTCAATAAGGTTGCCTGATTCCATCAAAAGCATCACCATGGTGAGTGAACTCTGCAATTAACAAAGAGTAAGCACAAAAAATGCTAATATCTCATTTGAATGTAATTATGCACAGATTACTGTTCACTGGAACAAGAAAAGGGATTTTAATTGTCATCCAAAGTTACACGCAAACCCTGGATTCTAGTTAACTTTTTTTTTTTTTTTTTTGGTTGAGGAGTTCACGTAAGAATAAAGCATGCAGTTCACAAATTCTTATGTTCAGGGACATTGTAAAAGGCATTGCTTTTGTTAAAGAGATAGAACTTGCAAAGTTTTAAAATAACATCATTCCATGTATGTTGGCAAGGTTAGTTTGTAATAAGTTTCACCATCGTTTGCATTTTAATACTGTTTGATCTCATTTACATGTTTAAATTTGTTCCTGTAATAAAATTCATTAGTATGTTTATCATAACCACATAATGAATATAGCCCTTATGTAAAATAAAAAACTGAAAGTACATTAGAGACATTACAAGCTGTTTGAAATTATTGTGCTTTGCATATTATACCTTATTAATTAAATAATAAATTATTTATTTATGTATTTCTTTAAGCAGGGGCAAGCACTAGAACAATATTATATTAGTATAAGAAACAAAATACAACTCAGAGCTAATTCACACGTGGACCACTTTTACGTGGAGGCGCACTGATCCATTTTGCCATGGGGTGGCGAATGCCACCCTTCCTGCTGAGCATCCAGGGGTGCAAAATCGCTGCTTAAGGGAGAGTGGAAGGCAAGGGATTAGAAATGTTTCTTGGGCAAGTTAAAAACTTCACTTGTCAGTTTATCTCCCTTTGCCTTCTTATTATATTAGTATGATTCGATCAGCTATGCAGATGGAAGCGAAGAGCAAATCATCATAGGAGTTGACACCATGTCCATTTTACGTGGAGCCCATGGAAAGGAAAATGTAATCTATTCTTTTCTTTATTCTTTTGGTTTCCTTTGTCAGCCATAATAGACAATTGAATGAGACAGAGGAGAAAAAAGGAGGGGAAAAAATAGTGGAAAATGTACCAAGTATCTGGGAAAACAGCACTAAGTTCATTTATCTTATTCATCTTTTAAAATTATTTTTAAAAAGCATATGCAGAATATCTGTGTTCTCTTTCCCATTATGTTTAAATGACCCCAGATCTCTTTTCAAGTTAGTTTTTTAATCCCTGGTTTGAGTACCCTGGCTTGATTATGGGCTCAGTCTGTGTCTATACACACAACAGATTCGATTGTTTTGATAAGCAGTTTCTTTTGTCTACCTGGTCAAACAGGAGAAGCCTTGGATATGGCCTTCAGTCTGGGGAGTCGGGGTGAGGGAGGGGAGGAACAGACAATGAACTGCCTGGTGTGGAAAGTACATGGGTTTTAGAGTCAAAGAGGTCTGGATTTGAGTCAAAGCAGGCTCCTCTCCTTCCAAATAGCAATAATCCTAACTCACAAAGTTGTTTTGAGAATTAAACAACGAGATTAATAGTCCCAAAGGTTTTAGCAAGGCTACCGTAGTAGGTGTTCAGTAAATGTTAATTCCAGGGCTATGTTCCTGCAGAAACACAACAGAACACTCACTATACCAGAATCTGCTTCTCAGAATTCCACAAGCCTGCATGGCATACTGGAACTCATTTTTAGGAGATGACAGCCTCCAACATAGGGAAACACAAGCTAAATACTGAGCAGGATAATGTTCAAATCAACTGATAAAAGAGACCAATATAGTTCGCTATTGATATCTCCCTAGATAATAGAAACATTTTATTTTCTTCATCAGTTTTAAGTTTTGTCTGCAATTCTCTCCCATCTCACAGTTTCCCAAATTTGGTAAACACCAGAAGAGAAGAGTAGGTGGGGAAGCATAACATTAAGAGAAACTGCAGGATGACAAAGAGATCCATTACTATGAGGGTTTGGATTGCTAATGTAACAGGTTCTTTGGCAGATTGCTAAAACTAAATTGCTAATACTAGAACATATCTGTATTTGCTCCTTCTGGGCACCCAGCGAAACCTCGTTTCTGAGCTACCCCACAGTTAGATGGAGTCAAATAACTGAGTTCTGGCTAGATAGTAGACCACTGGCTAGACAGAAGTGATATATGCTATTTCTAGAGCTGGTCTCTTAAATAATAAAAAAAAAATCCTACCGATGTGCATGCTGTTTCTTTGTCCTCTAGCCTCTCTGTCCAGAAAGCAATGAACCAGCCAAGCGCACTTAGTCTTCTGAAGACAGGGTTGGGTGAGCCACTGGATGGAAGGAACCTGGGTCCCTAAATGACTATGTGAAGCAAAGTAGCCCCATTTTAATAGGTCTGTGTCAAGAGGGGGACGTAGCACCTTGTTGTTGTGTTATGCCACTGAGGAGTTAGACTTTTTGTCCAACCGTTAGCCTACCCTGACTAGAACATGGTCATCCTGAAAGGTAGGTGTGTTTTTTTTTCTGAAACACTTCCTTTTATTAGAATTATAATTCTAGATATAATTAATTCGACTTGTGTCAGAAAAGATGCCTTAAAATTATTTTTTTAATTTTAAATGAAACTTGACAAGATAATACAATCCTGCAAGATTCTTTCAAAAAAGGAGTTTTTATCAAACTCCTAGAGGAAAACATAGGCAGAACACTCTATGACATAAACCACAGCAATATCTTTTTTGACCCACCTCCTAGAGAAATGGAAATAAAAACAAAAATAAACAAATGGGACCTAATGAAACTTAAAAGCTTCTGCACAGCAAAGGAAACCATAAACAAGACCAAAAGACAACCCTCAGAATGGGAGAAAAATATTTGCAAATGAAGCAACTGACAAAGGATTAATCTCCAAAGTTTACAAGCAGCTCGTGCAGCTCCGTAACAAGAAAACAAACAACCCAATCCAAAAATGGGCAGAAGACCTAAAAAGACATTTCTCCAAAGAAGATATACAGATTGCCAACAAACACATGAAAGAATGCTCAACATCATTAATCATTAGAGAAATGCAAATCAAAACTACAATGAGATACCATCTCACATCGGTCAGAATGGCCATCATCAAAAAATCTAGAAACAATAAATGCTGGAGAGGGTGTGGAGAGAAGGGAACACTCTTGCACTGTTGGTGGGAATGTAAATTGATACAGCCACTATGGAGAAGAGTATGGAGGTTCCTTAAAAAACTACAAAGAGAACTACCATACGACCCAGCAATCCCACTACTGGGCATATACCCTGAGCAAACCATAATTCAAAAAGAGTCATGTACCAAAATGTTCATTGCAGCTCTATTTACAATAGCCAGGACATGGAAGCAACCTAAGTGTCCATCAACAGATGAATGGACAAAGAAGATGTGGCACATATATACAATGGAATATTACTCAGCCATAAAAAGAAACGAAATTGAGTTATTTGTAGTGAGGTGGATTGACCTAGAGTCTGTCATACAGAGTGAAGTAAGTCAGAAAGAGAAAAACAAATACCGTATGCTAACACATATATATGGAATCTAAGAAAAAAAAAAAAGGTCACGAAGAACCTAGGGGTAAGACGGGAATAAAGACACAGACCTACTAGAGAATGGACTTGAGGATATGGGGAGGGAGAAGGGTAAGCTGTGACAAAGTGAGAGAGTGGCATGGACATATATACACTACCAAACGTAAAATAGATAGCTAGTGGGAAGCAGCCACATAGCACAGGGAGATCAGCTCGGTGGTTTGTGACCACATAGAGGGGTGGGATAGGGAGGGCGGGAGGGAGGGAGACGCAAGAGGGAAGAGATATGGGGACATATGTATATGTATAACTGATTCACTTTGTTATAAAGCAGAAACTAACACACCATTGTAAAGCAATTATACTCCAATAAAGATGTTAAAAAAAAAAAAGGAGTTTTCCCTAGTACTATAGGTATTTTCTTTTTTTTTTAATACATGGGGTTTTTACATTAGTTTTTATTGAGATATAGTTGACATTTAATATTGTGTAAATTTAAGGTGCACAAAATGTTGATTTGATACATTTCTATACTGCAATTTGATTACTGCCTTGGCATTAGCTGACACCTACTACTCTAGCTATTTTCTAACGGAATAAATGATCATTAAAACGCATGACTGTATATTATGCTTTCAAGTAGCACTCTCTATATAACTACAGGACAGGAAAATTAACCCTTGAGAAAAAAATAAACCAATATACATAGACGTTCATTACGGACAAAGCAGATTCACTCAACAAAAGGTCTCATCAAAAACATGTTTCAAATCAGTGCGCTCTGCTTTCCTGAGGGCAAATCTCCAGCCACAATGCTTCATTAGCAAATAATCAAGACAGCCCTACCTTTGTGCTACTTCTGAACTGGGAGCTGTCAGTAGGCCACAAATAAAGGATGGATATAGGGACACACTAATACAAAGCTCTGCAATCAATCAGTACAATAGAAACATAAGTGTGTTATGGACCCACTCGGTCATGGAGCAATGTGGGATGCCATGTGGGAAAACAAGGCCAATAGACAGGAGAAACAAAATTGAATTTTATTACATTTCTAATAGTTCAATAGGTAGAGAATCTCCAGATGGTCTGTTCTATCAGTTACTATTTGTATCAGCACCTTTAAAAAAATCTTAAAATATCAGCTGCACCTGTCAATATTGGGCATAATATAAAGCATCTTTTGTCATCTGTGTGCGTTTTCTCAGTATTCATTTAAGCACCTAACAGCTTTTATTGGTTATGAGCCTATTAGCATGCGGTTGAATGTTCTTCAAGGGTAAGGGTCTTAAGGTCCATTTACAAGTGTATTCAACTTGCTTTACATGATAGCACCCCACAATTCAGATGGCCTATTAATAAACACTTGTGAAGATAAGTATTATGATATACTCACCAGAAAGAGAAACAGTACAAAGACATATGGCTTAGTTCAAGTGAAGGTAAGTTCTAAAGTATTTTAAACCAAGGAGCAGAGCCTACGGCCAATAGATATAGAACAATACATCTTTAGAAGAAATGAAGAAAACATACAGACATACAATAAATAATGTACCACATGGACCTATTTATATCTAGTTATATATTAAAAGGGGGGGGGTGAAACATAAGACTGTCAATCAGAAGGTGAAAGAAAAATGAGGCTAGGCAACTCATGTTTTGCTAAGCACCTACTATGTAACAAGTGTTCTCATTCCCACGTTCCCATAGAAACACTGCTTTCCAGGGTACCAGTGACCTCACGGTTTTCCACATCCAGCCTGGACCTTCCCACTGAGCTCCAGACCAACACGTTTGCCCACCTACCGTGTCATAGCTTCACTGGGATATCCTGGAGGCTTCTCAAATTTTAAGACATGTTAACCTAACCAAGGACCTTCCTGCCTCCCCGCACATAGCTCCAGTTTAGCAAATAGCAACTCTCTCTTTGCAGCTTCTCAGGCCAAAACAGAGTTGATCCTTCTTGACCCCTCTCTTTTTTTGTCACCCTCCACATCCAAATCCAGCAGCAAATCCTGTCAGCTCTACCTGCAGAGTCGACGCAGGATCTGACTACCTCTCACACCTCCACTGACACTGAACTGCAGTGGGAGTTCTCCTTTTAAAAACAGAAATTAGGTGCTTCCCTGGTGGCGCAGTGGTTGAGAATCTGCCTGCTAATGCAGGGGACATGGGTTCGAGCCCTGGTCTGGGAGGATCCCACATGCCATGGAGCAACTAGGCCCGTGAGTCACAATGACTGACCCTGCGTGTCTGGAGCCTGTGCTCCGCAGCAAGAGAGGCCGCGATAGTGAGAGGCCTGTGCACCGCGATGAAGAGTGGCCCCCGCTTGCCACAACTAGAGAAGGCCCTCGCACAGAAATGAAGACCCAACACAGCAAAAATAAATTAATTAATTAATAATATATTTATCCTACCCCCAACATTTAAAAAAAAAAAAGTGCTCTACTTTAAAAAAAAAAAACAAACAGAAATTAGATCATGTCCTTCGCCTCTTCAAAATATCCAATCACACTCAAGACAAAGACCAGAGTCTTGAGATTAACCCAGGAGGCCCTGGGTGATCTGGCCACGCAGTTAACCTCCCTATCTTCCTCCACTCTTCCACTCACTCAGTCCTCTCTAGCCACACCAGCCCCTTTGCTGTTTCTTCATACATCCCAGGCACATTCCTGCCTCAGGACTCTTGCACCTGTGGTTCCCCTTGCCTAGAACACTATTCTCAGTGAGATTTTTGTTCAAATGTCACCCTTCCTGATGATCTTATTTAAAATCCCCATCTTTCTACTTCTTGCCCTAGCATTCTCTATGCCCTTCTTTTTGGCCCATTTTTTTTACACAGCACATATTACATTTGTCATTATTTCTTAATTGTCTGTCTTCCCCCCATTAGAATGTACGCTATATGAGGGTTTGTTTTTCCTATTTTGTTTTCTACTTTATTTCCAGAGCCAAGAAACCCAAAATGCTTGGAAGGACTATATTATCTTATTTAATTCAAATGGATCCTTTGGGTTAGGAATTATCAGCATTCTCACTTGATAGCTGAAAAAAAACTGAAACTAAGAAAGAGTAAGTAATTTTCCAAGTAGCAAAAGCAGGAAGAGGCAGATGGATGAAAGAAGCCTCAGTCTGTCTTTGGAGACATCTTGTTGTTCCCTCACACCACCTGCCCTTACATAAGAGAAATTACACCTTATTCACTTAAAGCTTTCTTGGGCTCTAAAGTCTGAGATGAGTTAAGAATTTTGTTGTTGTCTTGTTTTATTTTTCCCCTTCCCTAATCCATTTTGTTGTGTTTCTTGGACGTACCTGAGTTTTAAAAATGATTTTTTCTGGGCTTCCCTGGTGGCGCGGTGGTTGGGAGTCCGCCTGCCGATGCAGGGGACGTGGGTTCGTGTCCCGGTCCGGGAGGATCCCACATGCCGCGGCAGCGGCTGGGCCCGTGAGCCATGGCCGCTGAGCCTGCGCGTCCGGAGCCTGTGCTCCACAACGGGAGAGGCCACAGCAGTGAGAGGCCCGGGTACCCAAAAAAAAAAAAAAAAAAAAAATGATTTTTTCTGAAAATTAAAATAGAATTACATCAAATAAAAAAGTATTTTCTTCAAAGTTTACACATTATCTAACCAGCAAGAGAATCACTGATGTGAACCAACTTCCTAGGGGATAGCTAAAATTCATAGTGTTTCCTTTGATTTCATGCTATATAAGAAAAAACAGTTTAAAAAATAAGTTCTACAGGCTGATCATAATTTGGATTTTTTCTAATCTCCCTATACTGATAATTCATTTTTCACCTAACAGACACATAAAAAGAGAATAAAAAGAAGGGAAGGGAGAGGAAGGGAGAGGAGGGGTGAGGAAGAATAAAAGAAGGAAGGGAAGGAGAGAGGTAGGGAGGAAAAAGGGAGAGAGAAAGGGATGAAGGTCAAGAGTGTCCCACTTCACAAGTGAGTAGTAGTCATTCAGATTTGTCTCTCAAAATTTATCGGAAATTTAAAGAGCTCTTCAAACAGATTGGAGGATCTTTATAGACTATAATTCAATTCAGAGAACAATTTGTATTTGAGACTACATGCAGAATAGAAACAAAGGGCCAAGAAATTCAGACTCCACACCCACACAAATGAAATAAACTGTTTTGTTGATCTAATTTAGTTTCAAAATAACAACCGAGCGTGTGTCCACGTGTGCACACAGGCACCACGGACGTTTATTGTAAGCTATCTTGAATATTTGGTGAGTTCCATAGTTCTTTGTGAGTCTGAAATTGGCATCCCTTATCATTAACTTCTTGGATATTATTCTGTATAAAGAGTCACCCTATTAAATTAAAAGATGAAAACTAATTCCTCAAGTTTAGATGTTTAAGTAAAATTAAAGGTAATTTTTTTTTTTTTTTGCGGTACGCGGGCCTCTCACTGTTGTGGCCTCTCCTGTTGCGGAGCACAGGCTCCAGACGCGCAGGCTCAGCGGCCATGGCTCATGGGCCCAGCCACTCCGCGGCATGTGGGATCTTCCCGGACCAGGGCACGAACCTGTGTCCCCTGCATCGGCAGGCGGACTCTCAACCACTGCGCCACCAGGGAAGCCCAAAGGTAATTTTTAATATAAAAAAGATGTAGAAATACTAAATCTTCCACTAACTTCTAAATATTCAGTTTAATACATGGAAACGCATATAGCAGTGAGTATATTTAAGTCAGGAGGGTGAATTTGAAGCTGCATATATTTCTCTTACAAAAGCCAGTTGCTTCTCAAGGGATCAACCATAGATGTTAAAGCTTAAAAATAAATAAATAAACAAACAAACAAGCAAGCAATACCTTAGCGAAGTTTCAAGTCAAAATAACAACTGGCATTATTACTCTGAAAATTTGAGAATAATTTTTCAATTTTCACTAAGGGCTAGATAAAATGATGTTAAGTTTGATTCACCCCGTTTGCCTCCTAATCATTTTACCCTCTTGCATCAGGAAGTGTGAAGCGTGGACCAGCCGCATCTGTCTCGCTTGGGAGCTTATGAGAAATGCAGCATCTTGAGGCCACCCCAAACCTATTGAGTCGGACTCTGTATTTTATCAGGACCCCTAAGAGATTCATATGCACATTAACGTTTGAGGAGTATTTGTGTACACCATTGTGCAAAAGATTTTTGCTTAGTCAAGTTATGAGAATTAAACTCCCTTTGGACAAACAAGAAAAGGGAGGCATAGGAATAAGCTACTGCAGAACTGGTATATTTGGAGGAAGAGAAAAGACTCTATCTTGGGAACCCTATTTCCCTTGCTTCTGATTTTGTATAGGGAGTAAATGCCAGTGGGAACCTGTATGCAGTAGCTGTAGCTTCTTGAACATTTGATTCAACTGTCTTAAAAGTAGAGTTTCTGAGCTCGGCAAGAGGACCACCATTATCACCTGAATAAAAATAATTTCATTCTCAAGCCTAACATTTAAACGATGTAAGATTCCAATTTAATTAAGACAACAATGTGAAGCCAGCTCAAATAAAAAGCAGGAACAATTTTCTAATGGACTTAAATTACAAGCTTGTGACAGGCTATGACAGATGACATGTTTACTTTTCATAGGAGCTAAAGGAATACCTTAGATAAAATGTGAGCTAAAAACAGCAAATCTGGAATTAATGAATTCATTGACTATATATATAGTCTATTATATATATATAGTCTCTCTCTCTCTCTCTCTCTCTCTCTCTCTCTATATATATATATATATATATTTTTTTTTTTTTTTTTTTTTTGGCTGTCTTGGGTCTAGGTTGCTGTGTGCGGGCTTTCTCTAGTTGTGGTTAGTGGGGGCTACTCTTTGTTGCGGTGCACGGGCTTCTCATTGCGGTGGCTTCTCTTTGTTGCAGAGCACGGGCTCTAGGTGTGCAGGCTTCAGAAGCTGTGGCTTGCAGGCTCTAGAGCGCAGGCTCAGTAGTTGTGGCGCATGGGCTTAGCTGCTCCGTGGCATGTGGGATCTTCCCAGACCAGGGCTCGAACTGGTGTCCCCTGTATTGGCAGGTGGATTCTTAACCACTGTGCCACCAGGGAAGTCCCGACAATATATTTTTAAAGGACACTTTCTCTTGTCAAGGAAAATAGATCTGTAAAGCCAAACAGTTAAAATGGCAAAACCCAATACATTATTGGAGCTTAGTAATGAGTTGGGAATTTGACCTTTCTTCAGAAATTGAAGATGCTCTAATCAGAATTAGCCAGGTGCACACCTGTGTCAAGTGCCATCCTGAAGTTTCACTAAATAGCTTCTATCCCACCTCTGATCACAATGGATTCAGATTCCAGGCTTTGACACCTCAGTGACTTCAGTATTGTGGCTAAGCAGTGCCACTTACTTCATTTTCAGTGCATCAAGTTTTGCATGCTTTAACTAGGGGTTTTTTGGCAAAATGTTTAATCTGATAAATTCATGATCTGGCATTTTGTCTTCCTTATCTCGGCCTCCGTCTCCTTAAGCAAGAGTGAATTCAAATAGGACTGCAGAAACTGAGTGGTAAATGAGAATCTAAGTGTACACATGCTTGAAGACATGGCGGTGAACTAATGACTAATTACTGTGCAATTGAATACTAATGGAGAGACTCATGAAATCAACATGAACAGGAAATGAGCTCCATATGACCAATGGTTCCACAATTAAAATCAAATAAATGCCTAGTAATAGAAAGACTTAAAAGATATTACTACAAGCAGTCAATTATTCTTCAGGTTACACTTTACTAAAAAATAAGCATAATGCTAGGTAGAAGTAGCTAGCCTGATATCTTCTGAAAAGTTAATGTGCTTCTGAAATGTGAATTCTCGTACTGTAATTATCTTCAAATTAAGGTATGTAAAACTAGTTCAGTGGCAAGTCACTTATTAAAGCAAATCAGATAAACATGGATTTCAGGAAGGAAACTTGAGAGGTTAACTTTCTAGGACCCCCCTAAATTAATTAACTGTCATTCCAAACGTTTAACTCTTTAAGTCTTGACAATCCAATCAGAACACTGTCAATAGAAAGCAAGCTTGGGCATTGGGAAAAGAAAAACACACAAACGAAACAAATTTAAAAAGCCTTTACTTTCATTGCCTAAAGGGCTCATGGCAATTATGAACATTGACTAATAACTTCTACCACCACTTTTAAGAAAATTGCACGCATATTTCCTTTAGTTCTATTTCATTTACTTCCTCTTCCACGATCCAATGGCTGAGTGAGGCAGATTGAAATAAACTGCAATGTTTTCTCTTGAAAAGTCTACTCACTTATCAGCTGTGGATCTAATCAAGGACCTAATAAGTCCATAATGGTACATTTGCTTCCCAGGAGAAACCACTGTTGCTCATCATTCTGGAAAATACCCCCTTGCAAGGTGCAACCAAGAGCCAGAGACTCACTGCAGCAGTCTAATAATTTGATTGAGGGACCTTAGGCAGGGGTAGCTTAAATTACAATTAGAGAGCCCTCACACTGGTGCTAACATCTGTGTACTGAACCACTGTATACTGATTAAAGGTTTTTAAAAGAAAACTAAGTACTTCCCACATTAGAGACGAGTCTAATTCTAATGGTCCTCGTCCTTGGTAGGTAATGCTTCAACATTCCCTGCTGAGCTTCCTGCTTATCATGAACCCAAAGACCGCACATCCTGCGTAATAACTGCTTAGAAATGTCCACTAGATGCTCAGGTGTAAGTGGAAAGAAGGGCAGAGCCCTGTGAAGGAAAAGAAGGCACTGTTCATTTCATCACTCTCTTAGTGTCTACTTTCCCCCTGACTTTGCGTCTATGCAGTTGAGGTGTTTTTGTTATTCTGTTAAAAGAGTGATTCTAAGGAGAGGGTTGGAATTCAGAGAAACTGCCACGAGGGCACCTATTAATGAAAGTTGAAATGAATGAGGACCCGCGCAGGGCATCCCTGAGTGTCCTCCTGCCTTGTGATTAAATGAATCGTGCGTGCGAGGAAAACAGAGCCAGAAGAGAGCAGAGCCACAGAGCTCTCCCCCCCCACACCCTAGGCATCCCTCTCCTTCCCCCTGCATCCATTAGGGCCTTTTTCAAGCACATGGCTGAAGCAGATGTCCCTGAGAGAACATTTTGTTCCCCCCCCACCCCCGCATCCAGGCTCAAACACCTGGGTTGTAATATGACGTCCGGTGGAGGCTATTTTCTTTTTCCTTTTTTAAACTTTCCTTTTATTTGGTTTGCATACAAGGCTAATAATGAGGTTTAAAAAAACTATACACAATCAGTATACAATTACACTCATCGGGAGCCTGACATGTAATTTCTGATAAACCCATATAACTATGAACAGCAAAAGGAACCACGGAGCGCACACAATGTGTGGGGTCATCAGAGCACAATGCCAACACAATCTCTGCCTCATGTCTTGTTGCATAGTATTAATCAGTGCAAACATTGTTTGGGAAATGAGAGGGGAGAGAAAGAGCAGTTTCCCAGCTGCTAGTGCTTTGCCATCAAATCTGATAGTTCCATCTAATATAAGAGACTTCAGTAATAGAGCTTAGGACCAACTAATGACTCTTGAGGAGTCTACTTAAACTGTTCAAAATGAAATCAAATAACAGATCCTTGTATATAATCCCAATTCTCCTGATAATTTCACATCAGATGTCTCTTTAGCGATCTGTATATTTTCATAAATGTAGCAAATGTATTAGCATCTTTAACAGCTACAATAGGTGGGTATTGAGTATCCACATTATCTAACTAATCAGTGTTCTAGGCTAGTTAATCACTGCCATTTTGAGTTATTTCAAGTTTTTGAGTCCTACATGTTGAAACATAATTATTTTTCTGTTGATTTTTATAGGTAAAGGATACAATACGGTTTCATTAAGAAAGAATTATCCAGGACCAGAAGATGACAGCCCAGGTCACTGGGGAGCACAATGCAATACTATTGTCAATACTATTGATATGTCTTAGGAAAAGTGAGTCTGGGAAATGCAGAAATGTCACAAGCTTTGTTTTACCTTCCTTTTAATACAGCATTGCATGACCTGTATGGGAGGGGTTGACTACTTCAAATAGGTTTATGCTATTTTCGACAGG
Organism: Phocoena sinus; assembly: GCF_008692025.1. Taxonomy (NCBI): domain Eukaryota; kingdom Metazoa; phylum Chordata; class Mammalia; order Artiodactyla; family Phocoenidae; genus Phocoena; species Phocoena sinus. The sequence goes on along the minus strand of NC_045775.1, from coordinate 49,409,090 downwards.
ACTTCCAATCAGTGCATTTAGCTGGAAAGCAATTCCTGACTTTACTATTACTGTCGTCATCCTTAAAATGCATTCTATTTATTTTTTTAATTCACCAGGAGGGGTGAAGGGAAGACAGGAGCAATAAAGAAAAGGAGCCAGTAACATGCCCTCAGGGACCAATAGCAAAGGGAGAAGAATCACAGGAGAAAGGAGATAGGAGATGAAAATGAAAGACATATCTTATTAAACCATCATAATTAAGAAGTAATAGGTATTCATAAAGAGATCCAGGCCCAAAGGACTGAAGATGTCTATAGCAGCAAGGGCAAATGTTTTCTAATAGGTAATAATCAACAAATCATCTACATTAAAAAGCAAACCGGATAGCACAAGAAAGAGTAGGCAGAGGGCTGCCTTCTCACAATGCTACCACCTCCAGTCCAGGGCAGACAGACCAAACCGGAAACAAACTAAGGAACAACCGGGGACCTCTTTTCAACTACAGGTAAATTCTGGCAAACACAGAGGTAAAAAGCATTTTATAACAGAGCATCTCCCTCCCCATCACCTGTGGCTTATATTATAGGATGGTCCCTGGCTCTGAACCCTGAGATTACAATTGCTGCCAGAGATCCAAGGGGTTGGGTCCTGAGGATGAAACTGATTTCACATAATTCATTTCAGCCCAAGACAGGAATTAATTGGATGGACTTTCCGTTCACTCCTGTGCTTTAAGTTAGCTGGACCTAGGAGTACAGAGGAGACAAGGCTGAAGGGAAGGAGAAATACATTTGGTCCTTGGACACCCCCTAGTGTCTATGTGAGCATGAAAGCATTTGGCAGGTATCTCCCTTCCTTTCCTGCTCAATCAAACGAGGGAGCAACAGTGGTTCCTAAAGATGGACTCCCAGGACTCCAGCCCAGCGGGAAATCTGCTCTCCCCTCACGCTGAGAACCAAGGTGTAAATCTCAAAACCCCTTTTGGATGCTTCCTAGAATTTCTGCTTGCCGTTACCTTTGTCTCAATGTGGCAGAATCTGTCTCAAGAAAATGTGGAAAATTATGGGTGGGGTCAGGAAAAGCCTATAATTTGCTTCCCAAAAAAGGTGGGGGGGGGATGAACTTCGCACTTAATACACTGGGTGCAAATGAAGAGAAATGGAGGGAAAATCTATTTCAGAGAATATATGGTGGTTTGTCTTTCTATAGATAACTTGTGAGTGTTTGAATAAGCGCTGTGATGTATTTATGCTTACTAATGTGATTGGATGTGAATACTGAATAAAGTCTGGGACGACTGCTTGCCACTTCTCTCAGTCAGCGGTTCTTTGGGCAGTATTTCATTTGTGTGATGAAGATATAATTTTAAAGTGGCTTGGAAAAGCTTTAGTGTAAGCGCCTTTGAAAGTTCCCAAACAAATTGCATGTGATTCCCTTTCCATCTAGGTAAATTAATTTTTTTGTGTCCCAGAGTTGTCTGTGGACCAGACTTTCTCTGTTAAAACACTGTTCACATTATGAAGTGTTACCACCAGTTACATATACAGTCATCTCAGAAGTGTAAATGTGCCAGAATGTCATTACTATATTTAGCTGTTGTAAATACCCAGACAGTATCCACAGTTCTAGGGAAAGCATCCCTATATGTGACTTACTGGAACTCCAAAAGACACTTTCTATTTTTCTAACATAACGCTTCTCCCCAACTGTTTGGGGGAAATACTCTTGTCATTCTAAACTTTGAAGCATATATTTTGGCAATATAGAGCGCCTTCTCTCGCTGCATCTGGGAGGGTTGCATTTGTAAACTATGCAAGATCTGAGTCTTTACATGTTCACAAAATTTTAAAGGGCAAGGGGTCCTGAGAATCCACCTGATTCTTCTTTAAGGATCGGGGAGTTCAGAGTGATTCTGTGACTTAACTAAGAGCCACTGGCAAGGTTGCTCCGAGGCTGGAGCAGACACTGCTCAGTCTTGCACACAGACATTTTTGGTCACTGATGTTTCTAAGTGTAAAATGACATAGTGGGAGCTTTATAAACGTGAAGGGGTCATTTGTGGCAAGAAAAGAGAAACCAGATTGCCAGGTGTGTACCCTGCATGTTGGGGACACGTTCCCTGAACAGTGAAGGTATCCAGCCAGTTCCTACAGTCCCCACCCGGGAAGAGTGTGACTTTGGACTCAACAGCTCTTCTGTCCTTGGTGTTTCATCTGCAACTCACATATGAGACTTACACTAGAAAGAGAGGAAGGAAATGAGGGGAGGAATGTGAGAAACATCTTGCTTGCCCCTCCACTCCTCACACCCCAGGTCTGTGAATGAACAGGTTTTGTTGCTTTCCCCTGCTGGAGACATCCCTGTTTTATTAAATACCAAACAAAGATAGCACTTGCTTCTGGTTACAGCCCATACCAAACAAACTTATTTTTAAAAAGGAATCTTTGGGCTTCCCTGGTGGCGCAGTGGTTGAGAGTCCGCCTGCCGATGTAGGGGACACGGGTTCATGCCCCGGTCCGGGAAGATCCCACATGCCGCGGAGCGGCTGGACCCGTAAGCCATGGCCGCTGAGCCTGCGCTCCGCAACGGGAGAGGCCACAACAGTAAGACGCCCGTGTCCCGCAAAAAAAAAAAAAAAAAAGGAATCTTGGCATATGGTAACAAAACCTATATAATTGCCTTGATCTTTAATCTCTATGCCAATGTCTGTTTTACAGATTATGGCCTGAGCCCCTGACAAATCTGCTTAGTGAATTTTTGGCTGACAAATCTGGCAACACAAACGCTCTCTGAAATACATTCAAAAGGCTAAACGTTTACATAGCCTAGTAGGTTTCCCTTTAGGACACCAATTAGATTTTTTTTTTTAAGTGACAGTGTTAATTTTTATGATTACACACAGAACTGAGATTTTTATTTAATACACTGGGTCTTCTTTTAAAGCTTTTCAAGGGGATCAACCACTTTGCCAACAGACGGGTGTTACAGCAGGGGTGATTATAGTAATTTTTCTTGTAATTGGGAGTCACCATTCGGTTGCTGTCTTTCACAAACCCGTTGATTCATCATATAATCCTTTATAATGGGGGTTTGTTGTATGTCACAGGAACGTGCCAAGCAGCCGGGAAATAACAAACAGAGGAATCCCCTGGCTGGTGGGGACCACAAGGCGGTTTTAACATCTGCCCCGTTCTTTAGACTGAAGTACATTTTACTTAACAGCAGTGACCAAACACTGAAAGAAGGGTTTTGGAGGCTTGGGGGAGAATCTGCGTTCTCTCTCAAGAGAAGATGTCTCAAAACACAGATTCTATTACACACCATGACAGCACAGTTTTAAAAAGATAAGAAGGTGTAAGTACTCATTAGAATTATCAAAGTCCCTTCCCATAAATCCAAGAATTTAAGACCGAAGCGAATGCAGCACGTTGTCCCTTGGGTGCACTTATCACAATTTTACTTTTCATCTCATCTTTTGAAGCCCAGTAGTTAGCAAAGTGCTTTACTGGAACAAATGCACAAACAAGGTTACAGGTGGATATTAGATGCTGCATAACATAAGGGTAGAGGTCAGAGCTGGAAGAGGGAACCCCTGAGTTCTTGGCCCAAATCTGTCATCTTGAGAGAGTCCTGTGAACAAACCAAAGCCTCAAATTCCCTTAATATTACAAGTGAAGAGGAATGCGGCTATGACTCCCAAGACTCCCCAAGAAAGAGGTCAACATAAATAAGAGTAAGTCTAGAAATAATCCGTGACTTAAAGTGCTGAGTACCAGGCCTTATAGTTTAACTTTATGATTTCTGTTAACACTTTGCCTTCTGCGAACCAGTGCAGTTGGCACAGTCATCTATAATGTGCCTTCCATCTGATGCCAAGTGCATATCTCCTTTGGAATTTTCCAAGAGGTTTAGAACAAAACCGCTCATTTTTATGAAAAGTATCTGATGAAACATCTCACCATTTGCTTCTAATGGTTGAGGGGAATGACTTATTTTAACTTATTGTGACTGTTTTTTCTTCCACATAAAGCCCATGGCTATTGACAGACACAGCACCTGAAGAACATTTCAGCTGGACCCAACTTCTGAATATCGATTTAACAAAGAACCTGGATTTGCCTTTTCATTTAGTCATCTAAGTACTGTCTTATGCTCCGCACACCATGTTGAACATGCCCAGTCTTATTTAGTTCATAAGATCTGAGATAAAGGTCCTTTGTCTCACCAACCATCTATTACAAATTAGCCATAATATGAATTAGCCTTAGGTTAGATATCTTCAACAAATCCTTTTAAATAAATAAACATAAAATTCAACTATAAACAAAAAACCTAACAACATGAATAAACAGTTTATTTTACCATGTTTAGCTCTTATGACACCAAAAATAAATCAAGAATATCCTATTATTGATTAGAAATGAGTATATGTCACGTACTTTTAGACTGCTGCTTCTCCATGACTATTTCCAGAATTTAATGTCACATACTCAATGCCTTCAAAAGGCCATTAGTGATACAGCTTTCTGATAGAAGCTATTCGAATAGCAGACCATCAAAGAAAACAGCTGGCAAAATTCAAATCTATTTGGATCTAATAATTCCTTCAGATAACCAAAAATAAAGTCAGGATCCATCCATAGTAATGAAATCTATAAAAGTCAAACAGATAATGTTATGCTTTCTAGGAACCCCTAATCAGTAGGACACTTTAATTACTTAGTCTTCAAATCTGTCCAGTGACACAGGAATTAATAAGTACTTTATTATTGATTAGTAAATAAACAAGCTTTCAGAATGAGGATAAGAAGTTTGGTTCATAAATTACAATCAACTTTTAATTTATACAAAAGTAAAAAAAAAAATTTCTTTGTGAAGCTCAGTTCTACTATTTAGATCAGGAGGACGTTCCACTGATAATGACTTTTATCCCACTCTTAATGTCCATGACTACAGACAATGTACAAAATTATAAAACTAGCTTACAGGTGCTATGCCATTCTGATATGCCATTGTTTTCCCCAACAGAGGAAAATATTTTCTCAACTGAAGTATATTTAGAAATATTAAATATGCAAGAATCTTTGTCTCTCATGGCTTCCTCTTGTTGGGTACACACATTTCCTTCTGATGAACTACTTTCATCCAGCCAAATGACACTGATCAAATTAAAGAGCAAAAAAATTATGCACTCTTTGTCACATCCCTTTATTACAGAACTAACAACTTATTTAATCCCATTAATAGATTTGGTTTGGTAATGGTTTTATCATTTTCCTCTTTGTTTTCATAAACTTAGGAGAAGAGGGAGGTACATGAAGACAAGGGTGTATTAGGATTGATGTAGCTTCAGGTTTTCCTCTTGAGTTTAAAATCATAAACTATTCACTAATGTGAATTCTTAGGAGCAGCCTGTCAGATCCATTGTGATAATTAATATAATGGCATACTGTAAATGCCATTGTTGTTAAGGCTGTTATCTTGGTGATTGCTGTTGTTTCTGACAATGTTATTAATAACATTACTATGTTAATAATGATACTAACAAACAGTGTTAAACACAAACAACATGATGTCCTTTGTACTACACATACATACTGGAATACTGGAATAAGTGCATTTCCTGGCGAGAAGCTGATTGTCTAAATTGTAAGCGACACCGAAAGTACTTGTCTTCCAAGCATCTATATATTGGATGTGAGTGGGTGAGACTTTGCAAAAGAAGAGCCGGGAAAACAGTTTTACATAATAGCTCTTTAGAGTACAAATTGGAAGTTGGAGGATTGTGAGAAGATTTGAAGAAGAGGAATCTTTGGAGAGATGAGACAATGTGAATTGAGAGGTTAGTGAGAACCTAAGATTTAGAATGTTCAAATACCAAAGAAGTATATATTGTAGCACTGACAATATAATCACTGGACAACTTTATTTTCCTAATCTTTTTCTGATTATAAATGCAATATACTCAAATGTAAAAAAAAAATGTTGAGAATCGTATAAAGAAGAAAGCAAAAAGCATGTATAATACTATCAATGGCTAGATAATTTAAATTTTGAGTCATTTATTTTGTAATGGGGAAATCTTAATTAGATCGACCATTTAAGTGCTTTTCTAATATTGTATCACAACCCGTGAGTGCAAGGTACAATCAGTTTTCTGGTTTATGATCAGCATCCTTTTTAAATAATAGAATGGGAGTTTATGCAGTATAATAGAAGTTTTTTATGAAACTTTTATTCATATATATGATGCATGCAGGTACAGGGTCATGATGCAAAATGAATTTCAAAGTGTGGGTCACAGACAAACTGAAACTAACTGCTAAAAGCCTTCAATTGTCATGATTTTAGTTGATTTATTTGAAAAGGGGGAAGGAAATGGTATGGAGCTCTAAAAAATAATGAGACATATTGCACAATGAACTTAATCTTGGTAATGAATACTTTAAAATACTACTTTATTATGATACTGATGGAGACTTCACCTGGTCACATTCATATACGCTGGAGGCCACTGAGCAAAAACAGACACTGTCATTAACCTTATGGAGCTCACAAACTAGATATTAATCAAATAACCAAGCAAATACTTGTACAATTTCAGCTGTGATAAATGCCATGGTGCTCAGAGGGTCCATAACAAGGGAATGTAATCTAATTTAATCTAAAGGCAAATTCAGGGAAGGCTGCCCTGAAAAGGTAGCCTCACTTCATTTCGGAGGGTAAGTATAAGGTGAAGAGGAGGGAGGCATCCCAGACAGATAGGACAGCATCTTCAAACGTCTGGTCACCAGAAGGATCCCAGGGAGCACAAAGACCAAATAGTTACTCACTCTAGACCTGCTCACAAAGAGACTCTCCCAGGTGCTCTCTGACCTGGATTTAGCATAGATGTAGGTCCAGTGGGAAGAGAGAGCATCTTTCCTTGATGACATCAAAGAAAAAGAGCCCAACTGCTTCAAAAAGTTTGGGAGATTCTCTGCTTGAAATATAAACACGGGTGGGTTAGATGATCTTTTATGTAGCCTTTCAATTCTGCTTTTTATTTTGTGTGTTAAATTGTACTGATAGTTCACCTGTGGATCAGACAGCTGCTGAAAAGGCATAAAATATAAGTGGAGATCTTGAGGATCAATGCTTGTCTTTACGGACAAGTATTCACTTGTACCCCTGGTAATAATTTCTTCATAGAACACCAGTATACCCCTCATAATGATAATAGCCCATCACTGTCTCTGCTTAGGAGAAAAAAATTCTCCTAACCTTTTAAATATGTCGTCCATATACTGAAAGACACACAAATACAGTCTGATCAGCTATAATCTTGAATTCTAAAAACTGTAGGGTAGAGGCACATTTTGGACTCTCGGTTTCTTCTATTCTAAAATCACTTGGCAGCTTTCTAAGTATTTAGTATTAGGAGGCTTTAATTTAAAGAATGCCAAGTTTTCCAAAACAGAAGCAAATTTAATTTAAGCAGATAGCTCTGGAAAGCCCTGTCTCTTGAGGTAGAAATGTGTAATAGAGTAGGAAAAAAAAAAAAAAAAAAGAAAGAAAAAATTAGGATAGGTGAAGAGAGGGAGTGGGCTGGGGAAAGAAGTTTATTCATTTAATCATTTGCAAAATGAAATATAAAGTACACATTTTGTCATTAGAACTATCTAACAACTCTTTCTCAGAGCCATTTTAGTAGATAATTCTCTCTCCAATGTTGGCTACCAAAAATAATTTGTCTTTAAAGCATTGTGTCACATTTGGTCTGCAAATTCATTTATACATACATTCAACTAACACTAATTAGACACATAAATAATTATGATTTCAAATATTTACTGACTTATCCTGATATGAAAAAAATCCCTTCAATCTATTTCCTACATGACAATAGGAATGATTTTGTAAATCTCATTATGACATTCCCTGTTTCGAAGGTATTCCTCTGCACTTTAGATAAAAGTCTAAATCCACCTCATGGCTTTTTATAAAGTTCTACAAAAGTCTGGTTCTTGCCTCTTTTCCAGCTCCATCTCACCAGCCCTCAATTACCATGCTCTGGTCACACTGGCCAGCTCTCAGCTCTCACTTACCGCTGAAATCGAGGCCATTTCCTCACAGAGAATAGAATTTCCTCCACTCTTCACTTGTATGATATTTCTCTATTCTTTTTTTTTTTTTTTTTTTTTTTTTTGCGGTACGCAGGCCTCTCACTGTTGTGGCCTCTCCTGTTGTGGAGCACAGGCTCCGGACGCGCAGGCTCAGCGGCCACGGCTCACGGGCCCAGCCGCTCCATGGCACGCGGGATCCTCCCAGACCAGGGCACGAATCCGTGTCCCCTGCATCGGCAGGCAGACCCTCAACCACTGCGCCACCAGGGAAGCCCGATATCTCTCTTTTCTTTAGGTCTCCACTTAGATGATGTGATGGAAACACCAATGGAAATTATGTCCCCACCCTGCACTCTTTCTTCATAATATTTACCACAATTTATAATCATGTATATTTTTGAATGAATCTTTTAAACATATATATTGTTTTCCTCCACTAGACAGTAGGCCCCAGAAGGGCAGAGATCTGTCTGGGTTCTTCAGTACTGTATTCCTAGAGTTTGGCTCAATAAATATCTACAGAATGCCTTTGTTTCAATCCTAGATTCACCACCAATTATTTAGCCTGGCACAAGTCACCTAACCTTTCTGAAATCAATTTTATCAGCTAAAAATGACTATAAGACTGCCTTTCTTTTGTATTATATTTAGGTTTTTCTTTTTAAAAAAAACACCATTGCCTAGAAGAGAATAGGGCTTAGTAAATGAATAAACTTCTTCCCCCCTCCCTGGTTTCACTTCCATGCATATCTAAGAATGATTCAACACTCTGTCCAAAATAAAGCCATGATTCACAAGTCTGGCATTTACCAGCCACTAGTTAACTTTTCCCTTCTTACTCCCCAATTAAGAGAAAGCTCATTTTGAGGTTTAATGGAGAGTGTCGCAGGTTCATCAGAGTTCAATTCAACAGTCTGGAGCAAATCTGTAATAATCCATGACCACACACCAGTTTGTATTTTTCCACTAATAAAACTCAAGAATGGCTATGTTCAAATGGAATTTTGCAGGTCATTAATCCATTCTAAGGACTGACTCTTTTGGCTGTTTAATTGGGAAACAGTGGTGGTAGGAGCAGATTAAGAATATGGATTTACCTAAAAGATAAGGTGGTAGACTGTCTAAATTTTATTATTTTATACTTCCAAAGAATTTCTGAATGATTTAAACAGAAAACTTCTAAAAGCTACTGTCACTTTTTAAAATCAAACAGGATTTAGGTAAGATTTGCAATGATTCCATAAAATGCTAAGCTCTGGTGGGCCAGAAAGGTTCTTTCTTATTTGAACCTGAAGAAAAGAGCTTTAGAAAACTGTCCTTTCTCGTTCTGAACTGACCACAGTCCTCTATTTTGCTGCCTCGGAAAGAGACTTATTCCTCTTGTTAGTGATTGGTGGAAACACAGGCATGTGCCACAGTTTTGGCCAATGAAATGTGAGCAGATGTCTGGGGTGGGGAGTGGCGCAGGGCAGGGGTAGAGTCTAGGATAGCATTTTCTCTCTTTAAATGGTACATTAGAAAGGGACATTCCCTTTTTCTGCCTCTGGATATTATGAACTGCAAGATATCTGGTATATGGCAGCTGTTTGGAAATGGCAGCTCAGGGTATGTGGAATAAGAAATATTATTATCGCATTTTACAGGAAGAAAAGTGTACGAACGCAGAAGGACTGGACAGAGTCCAATCTACTCAGGACACAGAAGCCTCAGTTGTCAATTATCTGACAATTCTCCACTCCCCCACTCCCCTTTTCCCCCCCCATCTTCCAACCAGTCCTGGAAGTTTTAATCTTGGCAAATGCCTACACAAATGCCCAATCACTACCCAAAAACCATATTCTTAAATTTAAATTCTAAAGTATTAACATATATAATTTTAACAAATATATTTAACAGGTATTTTTACATATGTATATTTTACACACATATTTTACGAGTGTGGTATGTGTATGTGTATACAGAGATAGAAGAAACAGAGACAGAGAGAAAATAGTTGATGGCTTATGGAAATCCAAAACAATACTTGGAACAATCCTCGATCCCCGGAAATTCATAGATTCAGAGGTTTTGTGAATGACTAGCCTTGTTCTTTGGCCAGCACACTGATGAAGAAAGTTCAGGAAAGCAGTCAGTGAGCAGTTTCCTTATCTCTGAAGAGGTTTTAATGACTAACTGCCCTTCCTCTCCTTTATTTCTCTATCTTCTATGAAATTGTAATGACTGGCCCTAAAGATGATAACTGAATGTCTGCAGTGATTTAATCCTGTCACACACAGTAAAGACACAGCTAGAAACTCTGTCGATATCAGGAAATATCAGATTTCTGTAAGAAAAGAAAACAACTGATCATCTCTAGAAATGTTCAGTTGCAGTTTAAAAGAGATGCGTATGAAGTTAAAAACAAACAAGTCATGTACCACAATGTTCACGGCAGCACTACTTACAATCGCCAGGACATGGAAGCAACCTAAGTGTCCATCAACAGATGAATGGAAAAAGAAGATGTGGCACATATATACAACGGAATATTACTCAGCCATAAAAAGAAATGAAATTGAGTTATTTGTAGTGAGGTGGATGGACCTAGAGTCTGTCATACAGAGTGAAGTAAGTCAGAAAGAGAAAAACAAATACCATATGCTAACACATACATATGGAATCTAAAAAAAAAAAAGGTTCTGAAGAACCTAGGAGCAGGGCAGGAATAAAGACGCAGACGTAGAGAATGGACTTGAGGACACAGGGAGGGAGAAGGGTAGCTGTGACAAAGTGAGAGAGTGGCATGGACATATATACACTACCAAACGTAAAATAGATAGCTAGCGGAAAGCAGCCACATAGCACAGGGAGATCAGCTTGGTGCTTTGTGACCACCTAGAGGGGTGGGATAGGGAGGCTGGGAGGGAGACGCAAGAGGGAGGAGATACGGGGGTATATGTATACATATAGCTGATTCACTTTATTATAAAGCAGAAACTAACACACACCATTGTAAAGCAATTATACTCCAACAAAGATGTTAAAAAACAAAGAAACAAGTCTCCACTGACAGAGTCATTCCAGAATGACCCCCGTTCTGTCTCCATTTTTATCACGGAGCACAGCTGCACTTCAACCACACCTTCAAATGCTAAAGTTAAGAGTGGAATGTTTGATTTTGGTTTCCTACTTTGGTTGAGAACCTTGACACCTTGACTCTCTCTAAACGTAATAATCCTGTGTCTCTGTATCTAGTATTACACCCGGTAAACAAGTCTGAGGGTAGGAGTGGTCCTCTCTCTTGGCCTGGGGCTTGCAGGACGGCAAGGAGTGTGATTTAGAAAACCAAGAATTTGGCATGGAAGTAGCTGGGTTTTTTTTTCTTTTTAAAGAAACATAATTATCGGTACTTCTCATTAATTCATAAATTATGTGCCTCCCCTCCCATCTCTAAACCATTAAACCCCAACCAATGATTGAACCATCTTATCACTAAAAGCAGAATAACTTTCTTTTTTGCCTACTGGTGTATTCCTCTAGACTCCCCTCCCTCTTTTTTCCTACTCTGATCAGTGAGCCAGGAAGAAGTATATGATGAGTTTCAATGTTTAACAAACATCATGTCATACCACAGACCTTATAAATGTCAGCAGTAGGCCTTCAGAATTAAAAAGTATACTGATAATTTATTTTTGTTTTACTAGTGTCTTATTTTTAAATTCAGGAAACTGGTTTGAATAGGTAGTCTTTTTATGGGTATCAACACATTAACAATAAGAAATATATTGTCTATTACAGGGAAGACATTAAAACAGAACGCTCTGACATCTAGGATTATAATACTGCCAAAATATGTCACTAAACCCAGAATCATATATGTGCAATATGCTGCTTCAAGAAAAATATGGAGTTAAAAATCACAGCTTATAAGACATTATAAGCTGTGATTATAAGACTACATTTTAAGATGACATAATAGAGGATATATTAGTCAGTGTTTCTCATAAATGAATCAACCCATTGCATAATTACAATCATATTTAATCATGAAAGCAAAGTACAGAGAGCAACATAATCTCCTTTCTATTTGGACAATTCATCTCAGACTAGAATTAGCGTGAAAGCAAATCCCTTGAGGGTTGCTTGTCTGGTTATACCTGACCATTCAATAGAAATTAAATGTTTTTAAAATTCTGGGTTTGAACAGAAACGGCTTTCAAAAATAAATGTAGTTTTTTTTTTTTAATGCAATCACTCAGTGTTTGTTTAATGTTTGCTTCACTCAGTAGCAATTCCACCCTTAAGCATTTGTGAAGTAGTTTGTGGACATGCTTGCAGTAGTATACTTATGTGCAAAAATCAAACATAAAAACTGATCACATGCTCACAGCTGGAAACCGTGTCAGGCTTTATTCAGGAAGGTATCAGGCATTATCATTTAGCGCTCCCACAGCAGGAGGAAAAATGGTGGCACAGAGGAGAACGATCACATCAGACACACTCCAGGGGTTTCCTTTCCCTACATTGTTCCTCTCCCAAATGTAACTCTTTAAATTTTAAATAGGAAAAGAACACACAGAATCATTGCTCAGAACAAAAAAAGGAGGAGTAGGAGTGGATACGGAGGAGGAAGGAAGTGGTAAAACAAGAAGGAAAACATTTCTCATTAAATAAAGTGAATACTAGAAAGTCCAACAGATACTTTCATGTGTCCTTAAGACCTAAAGAAGCACACACATCAAAGAGGTTTTGAAGATGTACTTTAGTTCAGACAGACCAGTGTTTTCCTCTGCCCTGTTTTACTATTGTTGACGGAACAATTATTCCTTAGTAATCAAGTGCAAATGTATTCAAGAATAGCTAATTGATGAGGTTTTGTCTCGTAAACCTACACTTAATGGATACAATATATAGTAATATTGTATTCAGGTGAAGACACCTGAACTGGAGCACATTTTATTTTTCCTTTTCCAGAGAAGATGTCATCTTCGAACCCTGTTATCTAATTCTATTTCTTCATAGAAAATTATAATTTAGGAATGAATGTTAACCTTTGAAAATCTGAATTTTCACATTAGTCCTTGTTTACTACAATAAGACCACCATTATTTTAGAAACAATTATTACAGTACTAGGTTTATTTTTCCAGAAAAGCAACATTCAGTAGGGGTTTAGTTTCAGCAAGTGGAGAAATTTCTAAACAAATGATTGCTGCTTCACAGCAATGATAGTCCATGCCAATGGACAGCAGTGGTATAACCAGCTCCTGAAGGTCCACAGATGGATGACCCATTCAGTGTTTCTCCTCCGATCTATCTTCTACACCAACCGCTCTACCTCTGGACATTGCAGGCACTCTTTGGATACTTTGTAGTGGGGACTGAAGAGTGGCCCTTTGAGCCCCAGTCACTTGGCTGTCTACCCTGCTTTGGGAATGGTTTGAGAAAGAAATCTTTATCAGCATGTAATAGCCAAGTAAAGGTAGAAATAGATCTCTGTCCATCAATCGATCCTTTTGTAAATCCCCTATGATTAGAGATGAATCATCCTCATCCCTAAATTTCATACTGAAAAATTATGGTGAAACTCCAATGTGTCTTTCTTTCGACTGTCATAAATACAGAAACTAAGCCATAAACAGATTAATTACATGTTTAGCCTAAGGTAAATCTTAAATAAAATTTAAATGTGACCTCTAGCCTCCGACTGCAAGGCTGTGCTTTCCATCAGCTCCTATTCTAAATCCTATGTGTGTGTGTGTGAGTATATAGACATATAAATATAGATAGTACATATACATGTGAATAAATGTAGTATATATATATGTGAATGCACACACCCGCATACAATACATATGTATATATGTATACATATGTACATATACACACATATCCTTTTAAACTTTTAGTTTTTTTCTAAAAGGAGACAAATACGATAGATCCTTAGGCTGAAATAAGAAGAAAAAAGCTGAATATGTGCATTTTCTTTTTAAACAGGGAATCTGATCAGCCTAACAAGATGTTTCCCTGAAATATTGGCCTCAAATGAGTCCACTCAGCCATGGTAAGGAGAGGTTTCCAGCCAAAACATTTAATTAGTGCCCAATTAAGACAGCCAGAGTGATGTGAAGTCCGGGCTCTGGCCGCGTGAATGCCTCAGGATGGGTAAGCAGCTTGAGTGAGTCTAGTCTGACTAAAAGCTGTCAACTGTCAAACTGTCAGTGGGCCATATGGGTCAGGAAGCATCTCTCTGAAGAATCTGGCTTGTCCACTCATCAGGGGAAAACACCTCCTACACCTTTGGGTTGACAAATACCCTCAAAGTGGGAAGGAATTGAAGTCTTGGTCAGATTAAAGGAAGAGCCATGTCACGTCCCCGTTTCAACTTTCCTGGCATCTCATCAGCTAGAGAAAAAGGTCCAAACTCCTTCACATGGCAGACGACACCCCTGCCTAATTATCTGGCCTCATCTTTCATCCCCCTCCCCTCCCACTTTATCCTCAAATGACGCTGAACTGCTTGACATTCGCTCCGTGTGCACGTGCACTTCTGGCTCCAAACCTTTGCTAGTACTGTACCCTCTGCCAACAACAGCATTCTCTCTTCTCCCTCCACCTCAACTCATTCATCTCTTTCACTCATTTGCTCTTTTATATTAAATTAGGAGTAAGCTGCTACAAGAAGCCTTTCCTACCCATCACCTGTGAATCGACCTCAGGCAGTGTTACAGACCCCTCTCCCATGCTCTCACGAGCCCCTAGGTGTCTAGCCTCCAACCTAACACATATGAGTCTCATCATGTCTTTATAAGCCCATTTTCTCCTCTTGACTGTACACAGTCTGATGGCAGGAGTGTTTCTTTGGTCTTCATAATCCTAGCATCAAGGGCACTGAATGTTCCTAATAGTTGTAATTGGTAAGAATCAACAAATTAATCATGAAACAATCAAGTGAAAACCATCTTTACTCCATGTTTATTTCCTTCTTTTGTTTCAAAATGTCCCCTTTAGACAAGCAAATATCACCATGCAACTGGAATGATTTGCCTGTGTAGACATAGGAAGTCAACACACAAGTGAGTCACTGCAACTCTATTGCTCATCCTGGACAGAGGTCAGTGGGTATGCCCTTCCAAGAGGGTACACACAGGGCAGAGAAGCCTGGAATTAAAATTGATTAAGGTATTAGGATGAGTGCTGTCAAATGGTGGAATGTACTGGCAATTAAAGTCAAATAATCTTTAAAATAAATTGTTTTAATTTAGGTATTTTATCATAACCAGGAATCAAATAGGATATGGAAGAGTCTGGAGCAGTGGAGGGATATCTTGGTTCCTGGAAACACCCTAGTCCTGTTCCAGCCTCTTCATCGCCAGAACTGTTTTTATGTGAATTTCGGAAAGAAGAAACTGTCAAAGGCAAACATGAAAAGCAGAAAAGATGGGAAGAGATGCCACCAGAGTTCATTACAGCTTGAAGCCCATGTGTGTGTGTGTGTGTCTGTGTCTGTGTGTCTGTGTGTCTGTGTTGGGGATTGAGGTACAAACTCCCCAGAAACTATTCAGTAAATATTGGGAAAAGATTCAGAAAAAAATGGGATCTTTTCATTCATCTTTCTACTACCTTCTTCAGTAAATGTGCTGCATTAACTCTCTCTAATACAGTCCCATCTCTTCCCCTAAAAACCCCTGGGACCAAAGGGTGTTGCCCCTAACAGTTCCCTAAGGAAATGTACTGTTTTCTTGTTTTATTTCTAAGAATTAGTCTATGTCTTTAGAGCAGCTATGTTAAAATTAGATCAAAGATTAGAAATCCCAAATGTCATTTAATAATGAAGTATCATCAAAAATGAAAAAAAAACTTTGAATATAAAAACATGCATTAGAAAACAATAAACATTCTCATACTTAGTACTTCCTGTGCTCAAAACAAAGGCAGAACCTGTGAATTAATCATTTGACAGAGTATCTTGAAAAAGAGCACATGTAAATGATGTCAGTTTGCAAATGCCAACTGTTGGTCACATCTCCCAGTACAGCTAAATCAGACTATAACTATTACCCAAAAAAGTTAAAGACACATTATTTTAATACATCGATGAACCCTGTTGAAAACTAATGCTCTTACACAAACCTGGACAATCGCTTTCATGGCCTGTAAGGAAAGGACCCTAAACCCTGCATTGAGTAACTGCACGGAGATATGTGAAAAGTTACATATGCTTCTGCTAGGAATGGGGTTGTGTGGATAAGAGACCAGTGGAAAGAGCCTTATCCTGGTAAAGGTGGAAAAAGGACTAGAATGTAACTATGACTTTCTCCCTAAAGTAATATGTGTTACTACCAAAATGCAATTTTTTCTTCATTCTCAAAGGAGAAAAGCTTGTCTTGCTTCCACCTTCACAGAAAGAATACCTATGTCTGTCAAGAGGACACAGAATCACAAAGTCCATAAAGGACTCTCCAAAGCGCATGCAAACCTGCAGGAGGCAGCCTTTCACCAAGTGGCAGTGAGGGCTGAGTTAGCAGCTGCTTTCCTTCCATACTAATGCTAAACCACACCAGCTGATCGCATCCTCTCCACTCTTCCTGCAGGAGCAGAAACAACCAGAAGCCCTAAGGCTTCCTCCTGGCCTCTCTACCATCTCCAGGGGAAAGATTCTGAGCCTCTTCAAAGAGATATTAAGAATACTCAAGCGCAGGATGGGGCTACTTTACCCTTTGTCACCTGCCTCTGCTTCTTCCTTTGCTTGTTTCTCCTTCTTGGGAGGAGGCTATTTGGAAAGACCCAAAAGAGAGAGAAACTGTGAGCATAAGAAAATATAAGGCAACAAGAAATGGTGAGAATTTGTGTGTGTGTGTGTGTGAGAGAGACAGACAGAGAGACATCTGGTGGCTCACCTTAAAAGATGCAGATGACATGCAAAACCTAAGAGCCCAAGGACCTCTGCTGCCATCCAGTTAGCTGTATCCAGAGAGTAAACCAAAAAACATATTGACTGAGAAACCAAACTCAGGAGAGAAGCAGAAATATAAACCCAAAACAACAAAAAGACACTAGGAAGAAAAAGGGACGAGAGAAGGAGCCCCTTGATGTCTACCTGGATTTCTCTACATTCTTGAACATCTAACGGCAAGATTTATTTTCTTCCTGAAAATGGACTGTTTACCCCTCCCAGGTAAAACTTAGGTGTCACACTTAGAATAAGTCCCTGAAATCTCTTTTGCTCCCTCCTGGAGAGAATGTGGGAGGAGATGCAGAAAGGAGCCTCTCCTCTCCCTTTCCAGGGAGCATTCCTTCCTTAACTCAGAAGGTAATGAACCATATTGCAAGGAATCCTTCATCTGAGTATGCTTTATCTTGCAACGCACAGCATAGGTCAGAAAGGAATCAGAGTAGGGCTGTTTGCATAGCAAAATGGAAGTCCTAGATATGGATGTTGCAAGGGGAAGTTCCCAGATTCTTGGCACTAGGTCTGTATAGTGGGTTAATCATAGTTAGGAAAGAAGCTAAGGTCGTGTATCAAATCAACCTCCTACTCAAAGGAACCATAGTGATTAGGTCAGGGCAGAATGTGGGAAAAACACATGGCATAAAAGTGACTTCAGAATCAGACATCTGAGCTAAGATTAAAAAAAAAAAAAAAGACACGTGGTTATGGAAGACCTATGACTCAGAAGAGCAGGACCACAGAGCCAGGTCACCACCAACAGAACAATGGTATCTCCAAATGTGTGGGTTTAATAGCAAGAGGTGAAAGAACAAAACTAGCAAACTCACATAGGTACTGTTCTAAGATTTATTAAGATATATCACAGGACCAAAAAGGTACCAAACTCCATAAGCCTTATGAAAGTAATAACAAGCTTTGTGTTCATAATAACAAAGGATTATAATTGGTCATTCAATTATATATACTAAATAGAGGAAATCAAGCACTGAGCTTGCTATTGACATATAAAAGTTGAATTAGAAAAAAAATAGCCAATTCCCTTGACTTAGATTAACACAGATGACAGGTCTAGTAAAGCAAACTGAATGAGAACCATCTAGGTGATAACGATCACAAGGTCTGTAGACTGTATCTAGAATGAAAGAAAAAAAAGAAAGGTGAAAAATGTCTAAGGTAGTGAAACCCTGAAAATCAAATGGCAACTGTCAAAGTAGTGAAAGGAATGCAAATTGAAATTTAGCTATACCAAAATTATTCCGAGTTACCTAAAAATGACAGCACTCTTTATAATAGTACCAGAGACTATGCTCAATAAATATTTATATATAGGGCTAAAAATATGGAAGGAAATGCTAACATTAAAAAGAATGAAAGGATTTTAACTATTTCAAGGTATTAAAATAGGTATACAAGACATAAAAGCAACTGAATTTTTAAAAATCAATATTTCTGGTATATAAGGTTCAAAAGTGTAAGAAAGAACAAGCATTTAAATAAGTTGCCTAGGAAGAGGCATGAGTGCAGCTTCTAGAATACCTACTATGTTTAGTATCTTGATCTAGGTACATGCAATTTGTAAAAAATTCACTGACCTGTACATTTTTCTGAATTAATGCTATACTTCAATAAAAAGTTTTCTAAAGAAAAAAAAAACAGTCATAATGTACATTCCTAAACCCTTGAGTTTATCCTCCTAGGGTATTTAAGAGTAAGGCTCAGGCCAAAAACCAATAATGGGGCTTCCCTGGTGGCGCAGTGGTTGAGAGTCCGCCTGCCGATGCAGGGGACACAGGTTCGTGCCCCGGTCCGGGAAGATCCCACATGCCACGGAGCGGCTGGGCCCGTGAGCCATGGCCGCTGAGCCTGCGCTCCGCGACAGGAGAGGTCACAGCAGTGAGAGGCCCGCGTACCGTAAAAAAAAAAAAAAAAAAAAAAAACAATAATGACACCCTAGGTTGTAAAGAATACAGTCCTCTAAAAGTGCTGAGAATACCTCACACTTAGTTAATATATTTAAAGTCTTAAAAAGCATCTTAAGAGATACTTGTTTGACTCCTAATAAAATGGACAATGTTTGGAAGCAGGGAACTTGATACAGTGATGTGTGAAGCTGGGTGTGCATAAGTTGAGGGAACTGATTTCAGGAGTAAAATGTTCTGCATGTTCAAGTTTTCTGAGACCAACTTAATGACCTAAGAAAGTAGCATTTCTTCTGGTCCCTGGTGTCATCATAGCATGTGTCCAGTTACAAAGCAGAATTCCCACAATCAAGTCCCAATTCCACCAGTTCTAATCTGCCACTCTGGGTAGAACATTTAACATCGCTGAGTCCATGATTCTTACCCACATGGACTGGGATAACATGGATTGCCCTATTTACCTGCTTGGGTTATTTTGAGTCGTACACAGACAATGTAAGCAAAAGTGCCCTGAAAGCTGTAAAATACTATAACACTGTATTAAATTAAGTGAACAAGGAGGTCATTAGACTGGGTGGCTCTGATGCCTTAGCAGCCTACGTTGGCAAAACAAACCAAAACCTGTAAATGCCTCAAGGTTAAGAAGTCAAAACCTAAGGACAACCAATCACAGCCAACTAGGCTTTCTCAAATAAGGCAACCTTAAGCTATAGTCGATCGAAAGATTTCCTTGCTTGGCTTCCACATCTTCCCTATAAAAGTCTTTCCCCGGGCTCCTGTCAGTGGATCACTCCTAACCAATTCCGGTTTGGTGCTGCCTGATTCAAATTGATTTTTGCTCAAATAAACTCATAAAATTTGTAAAATGCTTCAGTTTATCTTTTAACAAGTGTAAAACAATATGACTGTTGGTTCACAACCTTGGGAGTTCCCTGGGTGAGATCTGAAACCTGGCAGCCAGAGGGCAAGGGGATACCAAAAAAAGAGGCAGCCCACTCCAGACCAGTAGGTGGCAGGTTCAATAAGCAAGGGAACGTATACACGAGATGAGTAGATCTCCACACCCACCCTCCAGAATCTTAAAAGTTTATATATGGATTCAAGCAGTCTCAACAACTCACTCTCTCAAGGCTGCATACTTGAAAACAGCTCTCACTGTGGGAATGGTGGGCGAACTGGACATCCTATGGGCAGGCTGGGTCCAGCACTCAGCTCGGGTCAACCAGCAGTCACATCCTCTCAATGACTGACTCCAACAGATTATCATTTGAACAGCTTAAATCTGATGACCCAGTCTGAGCTCCATTTAATTCTCTTCCATCTACTCTGTATACTACTAGCCACATTCAACTTCTTAAAAACATATATTTGATATATTTTGTTCTTGTCTCAAACCTTGAGCAACCTCCTTCTGTCTGCAGCCTCAAATTTTTTTTTTTCTATTTTTGCAGTACGCGGGCCTCTCACTGTTGTGGCCTCTCCCGTCGCGGAGCACAGGCTCCGGACGCGCAGGCTCAGCGGCCATGGCTCACGGGCCCAGCAGCTCCGTGGCATGTGGGATCTTCCCGGACTGGGGCACGAACCCGTGTCCCCTGCATCGGCAGGCGGACTCTCAACCCCTGTGCCACCAGGGAAGCCCTAAGTTAGTAATTTTGAAGGGGTCATGGGACAGTTACACTGATGTCTGTGTACCAAAGACATTATTTCTCTTATTCATTTCAAATATACCTTCTGAGAAGTGCTTTGAAACTACAGACAAAAATGAACCTACATTAGAAGGACCAGAGAACCAACCTATGTCACTGTGCCCAATATACAGGATTCAGACAAATACAAAAAAATTAATCCATACACAGGACTCAAATAAATACAAAACTAATCCCAAACAAATAAATACAAAGGATTAATAATCCA